>NC_090881.1:30620654-30628154 GCF_036669935.1 Montipora foliosa
ATGCATTGGTTTGTCCCTGAGCAAGTATCATATTTTTGTGTCGGAGTGGGGTAATAGTTCTGTGGTTGTGCCTGAGGGTGGAAAATGGACCCATAAGCAAAATCTGGAATTTGCCGGTAGGGAAGGGGAAGGGAATTATGCGGGTAGAAGTCGAGTCTATATTCGAACCACTCGGTCTAGTGGGCTGTTTCTTCTCCTGGTACAGGACTTTGGCAAAATATTATGATTTTAATTATTTCCAGCCTCCTGTTCGCCTAAAGACGGGAAAACAAGGAAGCCGTCGCCTTTGTTTCCGACAGGAAACTATGACAAAAAAGGCGAGGGATCACGCAAAACTTTCGAGCAAATCGACTGTAGAACCAACCATGGAAATGGAAACAAGCTGCATACCAGACATGATGGCAGACAACGGTCAGGAAGCAAAAATCAGCCGCAAAGTAAACAATCTCAGCCAGGTAACAGATCCCGGGGGAACAGCTGCAACCAATTCCGACCGAGCAGCGGAAGTCTGTCGGCAAACTGGAGGAGTAGATCTCAGTCCCATACCGAGGGTAGCACGAGAAGTGAAGAGGAGACGGAAGCCAGGGAAGAGAAAAAACCGAAGGTGAATGGGGCTGCGATAGCTCAGGATGACAAACCAAGCGGACCTCAATCAGACGAAAAGCCTCCCGACACAAACACAATGAAAACTACGACGATAGAAGTCATTGGACAAGAGACTATCTTTGACAGTATCGAGTAACTTCTTGTGAAATAGTTGTACAAATGAATCATAAAAATATTATATTGTCATGCAATGAATCTTGGTCATTACCGTTTAATGTGAATTATGGTCGTTTCGCGCCTTGGGTCAGTTCGCCAACAAGTCGATGATTTCGTACACCGATGATTTGTTATGGAGCGTTTTCATTCACGTGACCAGCAGCCATATTGGATTACTGAAACAAAAGAAAGTGTTTGCATAAAAATAGAGTTCAAATCCCAGAGGATTAGTTTGGTACACCATCATGGCCGCCGTGACGTCATGTGAAAACGCTCAATTGCACGAGGAAGCAAGAACACAAACCGGACTGATACTCGACCGGCCACCTTGTATCCCATAAGTCTAAGCGAGCCAATGTTTTGCGGTCCCCAGCCAGTCCGTTGATGTCACTGGCCTCACGACAGCAACCGGAAACGTGACATTTTTTTCTATCTAGACAAGCTCACTGTAAGCTCTCCAATCTTCAGTCATTTTCAAAAGCGCCGTACAACACGAATGATCCTTGAGGTAGCCTGATAGACTTGGTGAGAGCCTTCAGTAAAGCGCTCTATACATTTGATTGAACATCATCATCTGATATGATACGGACAAGATGGCATGGCCCCTTGGTGTCCGTATTAACCGGGTTCCACTGTAGGTGTATTTCATGATTATTCTGAACTATCGATCTTTACCTTCATTGATAGCCAGTACATCAATTTTGGAGTTGAGTAAAAGAAATTTGATGGATGATCCAAGTGAGCGAACAAACTATTGACATTTAAAGCCGCCACGACAAAACTTCGTCCAAGTGGATTGATATTGGATGGTTGCCCTTATTGGTAGTGTATTTCTGGCGAAGGCTCAGACTCCTCCGATTCGCATACGGCAATACCCTAATTTCCTCTTAAATATTTAATGATGTTGAGGTGTAAACCACTCCTTTTCAAATCATGTTCGGGAGAAATATTTGAATGGTCGACATAGCCCCATCCATTTTGACTGCAGAGTGTTCTTAAGTATCTAGTTGACGCTAGGCTCTTTAACGGTGAGTAATTCATCGTCAGACCTTGGAGCAAGGTCGGCCGATAAATCATTACTAATCATGTGGCCAGGTCAACGATCTCCTCGGCATAATCACGAACGGTTTGTTCCAGCACGAATCACAATTACATCAGGGTTTTTTCAGTGAAATCGGTTCGATATGATCTCTCATGTCCATAGTAGTGCATCCAGGGAACGAGGAAACTTTGACTTTTGCAGATCTCGAGATTTTCCGTCCCTGCAGGTTCTTTTGGATAGAGTCACCAACTATGAACACTTCCTTTTTCCGTGCCGATTGATTTGCTGGATTATTTTTTCGTGTTGCCCTGTCAATGCGGTTCCTGGAGTTTGAAGTCTGGGAACATCTCTAGCTTAACTTTGCTTGACGTAGATTCAGGAATAAATCCGTTGGTTTTTTTTCTGCCAGACGTCGTGAGTTCCAGAAACCTATACGTCACGATTTCGTGATCAGATGAGAAGCGAGTGCAGACTGAGGAGAGGAGGCGAATACGGAGGCGAATACGGAAGCAAAAAGGCATGGTGCCTAACATGACGTGAACATTCAATTGAAATAATAAAATCAAAAAGCAGGTCATGGGCTTTTTATGTGGCAAACATGAACAAGCGAATTCAATGGTTTCGTCAAGAGCACCATAGTTTTCGTAATCCGCAAACGCATATCACACTTATCGTATGTCTTGACATACTTGATGTACTAATACAGAACTACATCAATAACGACTGACTGCTTAAAACACCAGACGCTTGTGAAGTTGATTCTAAAGCTGATAATTTGATAAATTAAATGCGAGGTGAACCAATGATATTCTACAGGATAAATAAAAAGACAACATCAAGTGCCAGAATACTATAAAACATCAGGGTAACACATCGGCCCAATACGTATTGTCATCCGCAGTTTCGGAAGCGAAGACAGTCGAAACAGAAATCATTCCGTTTGAACAAAAATAACATTTCCTTGATTTATACGATTGATACAATGTACATTGAGTTGATCGGTGAAAAGAACGGTCTACCATAGAAATTCTTCCTTCTACCAAGGGAGGAATGTTTTTCCAACAGAGTTGGTATCATTTTCCCCGGACTGTGAGTAAAGGATGTTACTCTTGTTGCGAATCAGTCCAAGAATTTATTGGTCTTCTCGTTTATTATCCTTGTATTGCCTTTACTCTTGAAATTGTACCAATTGTGCATGTCTCTCCACTGCCTCTCCAGCAGAGTAAATAACTCTATCTATGATTCCCGTCTTTGGTGCTCGAATAACGTGCTGGAAAGGCAAAAATAAGCATTAAATCATTTTCTTATTTGGGTTGCCTTGGAATATTTACTACTGAAGTTCTTGTATAGTGAATAAAGGTTTTTAAATAAATCACAGATCCCGTTTCCTGACGGCTCGGTAAATAATTCTGCCATGACAAATTCACAGTTCAGTTCAGTTCAGTCCAGTTCATATTTTTACCCGGATGAGCCAATTATGATTGCATAAGCAGCGATGGAACACCTGTCAGTCATTTCTTAAAAGACGGTAACGATCTCACCAAATATAACACAACCGAACCTCGGCTTTAACCTGGACTGTTAAGTTTAACAATAGGGACCTTAAGATCTACGACGGCGATTTACGGTTTCCACTGTAGGTGTATTTCATGATTATTCTGAACTATCGATCTTTACCTTCATTGATAGCCAGTACATCAATTTTGGAGTTGAGTAAAAGAAATTTGATGGATGATATAAGTGAGCGAACAAACTATTGACATTTAAAGCCGCCACGGCAAAACTTCGTCCAAGTGGGATTGATATTGGATGGTTGCCTTTATTGGTAGTGGATGAGCCAATTATGATTGCATAAGCAGCGATGGAACACCTGTCAGTCATTTCTTAAAAGACGGTAACGATCTCACCAAATATAACATACAACCGAACCTCAGGCTTTAACCTGGACTGTTAAGTTTAACAATAGGGACCTTAAGATCTACGACGGCGATGTCAACGAAACGTCACCTCGAAATATAGCTTTTCTCTATCTTAATTCTTTCGCGATTTTTCCATCTCTTTCACTCACAGTTGTGTGCTTAGGTACGTGGCCTTTAAATGAAAGTGAGGCTGGTGTTGACCTTGTTATGATACAGACCTCCCTCCTTTTGTTATTTTAATGACGTTGTTGTCATGCTAATTGTAAGAATTTACATAAGAAAAGCAATGAGGTTTCTATCACAGCAAGGTCAACTCCAGCCTCACTTTCATTCACAGGCCAGGTAACTAAGCACACAACTGTAAGAAGTGCCCAAAAATAAATTGTCACGAGCGGTTACAGAGTGCAGATTCGCTGTTGCATGCTCACGTTGTCGTCAAAACCTCAAATTTGGTAATTTCAAGTTGTCGTTAAATCCGTGCTGCACGTGCAGCACGATTGTTTGTGCTCTTTTTAATCAAAGGTATCGTTTCGTGGCATTGTTATTGCCATCGCCGTCGTAAAATCTTAAGCTCCCTATTGCTCAATTCATTAACTATGCTCGATTATACCTCCATTTTCATTGCTTCCATGATGACTAGCGTTTCACCTTCTTCAACACTCTGTCCGGATTCAACGAATACCTGCAGAAGACAGGGTCCACAAAAAAGAGTACTTATTCTTGCCGCTGAGTGGCACAAGAGAGGTTAACTTATGATGTGGGTAGTCTTCTTACCACAAAATGCTGTTTAAAAGAACTGACTCGGAGGTGAAAGAATTTCTGGATGATCTGTATCCTACCTTGACGATCGTTCCGGTCATTGGTGCCAGTGCTGTTGTTTGGGAGGCATTCGAGGGACCGCCCCTCAGGAACTTGGGAACTGGACGACGAAGCTTATGACAACCTTCCTGAATGCGATGAGAGGGAATTGAATTTATTTTATTCATCTTAAAAGCCCATGTTAACCCGAAAGACATTGCGCCCGCGTTGAATTTCGCACAGACGGAAAATCCGAAAATCACCGTATCCAATCAACACAAGCGCGCAATGTCTTCTGGGTGAACATTGGAAGCCAAGAAAAAAAAACCAAATCATTCCAGATCGGCTGTTGATTACCGGTGCAACTGCTTGCTCCATGAACTCTGAGTTCAACGAGAAAACACAGAAACCTTCACTCTAACATATTTCTTCGATGGATGAACAGACGAAGCTCCATCTCGTTATGATGACGTATCTATCGAAATTAAGGCATTTTCCCTTGCCTTTTTCTCCGAAACAAAGTCGGCGAGCCCCCTTTTTTTTCATTTTTGGAATAAGCAATTTATGACCTAAGTTCAGGCAAGAAATGAAACAAATTTTATTTCACTGTGGGAACTGAGATTCTTAACGAACAAAGATCGGTTGACTATGTAGTCCTCCTGGAGCCTGGGACCCATGCCAAGCGCGGGAAAAAGGCAACCGGTTTGTCACATTATACAAGGATAGCCCAGGATTCACGAAGGATTCACTAGCAGGCTAAGGATTCACATTTACCTTGAAGTTTTATCATAAAAGTAAGATCCTTGTAGTAGGAAAAACACCGGAGACACATCCTAAGAGATGCTTAACGTAAAAGAAAGAGCCGAAATTCGGCATATTCAATTAAATGGCTACCAAGGTGAGCAGAATTTAAAACAAATTTAACCAGTAAAGAAAATAGTCATTGCAAAACTAACCAAGCTTACCTTGGTGAATAAGTGGATGGTTCCTCCTTGATCAATAAGCCAAGATTTAAATATCCGCCCATCTAAGTTCGCTGTGAGACATTTTCGGGAGCGCTCTGACCGTAGCTTTCCTTTCATGTGGATACAATGACCTTCAATCTGAGGACACAATTGAGACAGTGAAAACCGCGTGTGGGCCAAAGCGATGTACCCCCGTTCTCACGTTCATAAGATGGGAACAATAGAGAGCTGAAACTAGACGTTTTGTGACTGATTTTAGAGTAAAAACTCACCTCTAATGTAAAACTTCCATCTTTATTGTAACAAACAATCATAGAAATCTCTAGGGATAAAGATTATCATTATCATTATTATTACAAAAAATAAGAAAAAGATTTCATGTGCAACATCTTTAGGTAGATATCTTCTCATCTTATTCTTAGTACTACGGCCTTTTAGGATTTGTGACAATGAAACGTAAAGATCCATTGCACAAAAATAAAAAAACTGTGACCATCACTGACAGAAATTAATATGATAAATATTATCAATATCATGATGATGATTACAACTCCAAGGCCAGCGTTTAAAGCAAAAACACTGAGAGGTCCATGGGAATAACGGTACTTCACAACTGCAAAACAACAGGCTCACTTTCATCTCCATCATAAAGCCATATTCTCTTTCTAGCCATGCCATTTGGTCTAAAGCTACCGTGAGAATTCCACTCTGAGAAAGGATCTACAACCACAGAAAAGACTTTGTAAATGACAAATCACTTATTTCCTTGATGATGGTGATATTAAATTGTTAAATGAGAAAAGATTTGATGACAGTTTCTAATTTGTCACCCTTTGTAACTTGGGTAAAATGCTGGTTGAAAAACCAAATTATCCGGAGAAAAACCTTTGGATGCAGTGAAAACATCTGCAACGATCTTCCTAACTTTCATTCATGTTCATTCCTGCAAATATATGAAAGCACAGCTATTCTAAAGTTGCAAAGATCTTATAACTTCAATGTAGCTACACAATACTGCACGTCTTTAGGTAAGATTTGAGAGCAGGTCACAGCATCGGTGTTCCTACGACCACCTCTTCCCTCAGAGAATGGAGGGTTATTCTCCTCGTAAATGGGAATGGAGTTTCTTTGGTAACATGCTAACGGGTATGTGAAATGTTTAGAACAGGAACTTTAATTCTCACCACTTGATGCAACAGCCTGTAGTTTCTTTTCATCTCTTTCAAGAAGTAAGAGCCCCAGACAAGCTTGAGCCAGTATTTCATAGCATAATGGCGATCTGGCTGGAAACAGGTCTTGATAGTGGTGCTATTTAATAAAAGTTAATAGTTATAGTGTGTGTCACTGACAAATGGACAAGATAATCGATCTACTGGTACCCAGATAGAAATAACATTACAGATTCCATGTTAGTGATGTAACAAACATAATAGATTGGGATGCAACTCAAATGCAGTACCTTTATAAAATCAGTGTGCACATCTCCATTCTTAAAATGGCTGTGCTCACATAGACTTGTTAGGAAAGCAATATTTGTACTTAATCCCACGACCTGTTGAAATGATAAAACAAGCATGCCACGTACTGTAATTACCATATCAAAGACCAATACAATCATGTATTTCATTTAAACAAATGAGAATTCTCCAATAATTGGCCTCGCTACTCACATGATATTGTTGAAGAGATTCTTTTAGTAATGACAAAGCCTTATCTCTATTTTCTGACCACACTACAAGTTTTGCTATCATTGGATCATAATGAACTGACACCTCATCCCCTGGCAAGACAAAAGGAAAAAGAACTAAATAACATACAACTTGTTCAAATTACAGTATAAGGCAAACAATGTTGTATGGTTTGTTATGTACAAAAATAGTTCAATTTTGTGCAGTAATTTTACACAAATGGCAACCTGAATAATGTAAAGAAGCATTACCTGGATGGTCTCACATCTCATTGTCAGTATCCCTTTTAAAAAACAATTACAACAGCTAGCACTCATTTATGAGAT
>NC_090881.1:30633154-30643154 GCF_036669935.1 Montipora foliosa
ATGAAAATATTATAATTATAATAATAATAATAATAATAATATTATTGTTGTTGTTATTTTCATCGTCGTCATCATTTGTATCAGATGAGAGAATCGTGGGTGTAGGAAATGTGAGGAATGGAACCAATAAAAATTATGTTGGTAACCTAGACTTGAATTTTTTTTTATGGTACACCAGGTGAAATAACGATTTTAAAAACTTACCAGTGGAATATTGTGCACCAATTATTGTCGCTAATCGTGTCCTGAATAAAAAAACCCAATTCATGATCTCAATTCAATACAAAAACATAATCTCAAATTAAGAGGCAAATAAAGCAGAGTCAATCACACCTGTTTATGTGACGCAATCTGATCCAGGCGATTAACTTTCGTGCCAATGGAGAAGCCATGTTGTCATTTATGGGACGTCCTATGGGCCTAACATGAACGCTTTGCTCATTGTTAATTTTCGATCATCATTTTATGACACAACTTTCAATAAAAATGACGCCCGCTGACCAGACGCTGCTGTCGGCATGACAACGTGCTGCAGAACAACATGGCCGACCAAAGTTTATAATTTCGTGGTCTCTGTGAAACTTCGGTCATTTGGTTAGCTTATATTTCCTCTTCTTTAACTTGCCTTCTTCTATTTGAATTTCTTTAAGAAATATGCGACAAAATTGCAATGAAGCTTCTTCTGATTCAAGGTAAGCCCACTTTCAATAATGCAACGAATTGAAGTAAATCAATCAATCTATGCTTCTGCACTATAAGAATTTCACTTTTTCTTGCAGGCTCGTAAGGGTGGAGGCAGCAAGAAAAATTGAACGATTTTGGTGCTGTTATAGGGACAAGCAAATGTTCAAGTTACTTAAGTACGCAATATGTGCAGCGGTAAGTTGCGGGATGAGGGCCGGGTACTGTGTATTTCCGACAATTCTCCCTCGAGCGTGAGACGATTAGGGTTACTTTAGGTCTATAGCATTATATAAATTTAAAACGGTCTTTAAGTGCCCTTTTAATGGTTAACACTCATTCAAGTTCAGAGAAGACTAGTGGTCTAAAGAGGTGTCAAATTGTCCATTTTCAATATATACTCTAGTTAAAATCCTTCGAAGCCGCCTTAGGGGTTTTTGCTTCTGAAATTGTTGTTTTATTGTTCTGGTTAGTTTTGAATTATAGTGGGTCATACATGTAGGTGGTTGCTTTAATTTTGGGTGGTTCTGCTTTTTGTAGTTACATGACTGCCCCATTCCTTTTCCACAATGTTATCATTGTAATATGCTTAACTCCTTCTAGGAACATTCTCTTACCTATGAAGTGTTAAGAAAAGTATCCCCTCTAGAAGCTGACCTTTTGCAAGATCCAGTTGTTCAGGCCAGAGTCAGGTTCAGGTAACAGAAAGAGGATTGTAAACATCACCTTGTTCCCAGGGTCCCTTGAGGAACGAAGATGAGATGAGATGAGTTTAGTTGCTCATATCTCAAAACCACACTCAGTTAACCCCCCCCCCCCCCCCCTCTTTACTGCCGAAAAGTGATCAGAAAGCCAAGATGAAAGTTAAAAAGAAATTCTGTACTACAGAATCAGAGCCACCTTAAAACAATCTCAGAATTAAGGTGGCTCTGAATCTGCTCTTCCAAATTTTTTTAAACTTTGCAGAAAGTTTCATATTGCCCTTCTGATTATTTGAGAAATAAAATATGGGGGTCTCTGAGTTCGTTTTTGAGACATAAGCAGCTAAAGACAAAATATGGGTGTTTTTGCAGGGCGTAACGGTTGCCACAATGACATTTTACAACACAATAATGACAGCCTCTTGTTCGGCAATAATCCATGATTCATTTGGTACCACAATATTGCTAATTAAAATATATGATACAGTTTTGTAGTGCCAAGCCTTCGAATAAGAGCGTTACTTGGAAGCATTGAAACTGTGTTGAGCCACCTTAAAGCGCGCAGGTCTAGGCCCTAATGAATTAGTACAGCTCTATCGTACCTTCATCTGCCAATCACTGAATATGCCTGCTGAGTTTTTCATGACGGTCTACCTGTGTATCTTCCTTGTGAGCTAGAGGCAGAGCAAAAGTCAGGGCAATGCGTATCAATTTCTCATGTTTGCTGTATGATAAAGCCCTTGTTAAGACAAGTCTTGTCACTCTGTCAGACTGAAGGCAAGCGCTGACGGACAAACTGTTCCAGAAAATCTTAGAAAGCAAAGACAGCAAGCTCAGGAATTTACTTCCCCCACAAAATGCTAAGCGTCATAACCTCAGAAAGGCTTGCCAGTTCAATCAGGTTTTTCAAGACAGACAGATTTCGAAATGGTTTTATTGTTTTTAACACACTTGAGGATTCATGACGTAAATTTTATCACACCTTAAGAATTATGCTTTCTTAGCAATTTATCACTTTAAAATCCATTTTAATGTTATGGTTATCATGTAGTGACTTAATAAGGTGTTTTCTTCATATTAATTTTTTCAATCTTTTTATCCTGTAAATATGATGTAATTCAACTCTTGGGTTGCAAAGTTATATTCAGTAAATTATCCATCCATCTATCTATCTATCTATCTATCTATCTATCTATCTATATCTATCTATCTATCTATCTATCTTGTACATAGAAAGTCATATAAAATCACATGCAAGGCAGAAAATATATAATAAATTGTATGTAAGGTTCATATGGTCTCATTACAATGTAATCAACTTGCCAACAGGCTACTGATAGGGATGCAAATCGAACAAGAAGTGGTGGAATTAATGTACATGTACAAGTGAAGCCTTGTAACATTTTATTAGATTTATCTTTTTTTTCAATTTTTAGGTTTGGGGGAGCAGAATTTCCTCCTATTATAATGTTCAAGATTTTTATTCAAAGTAGGGGCCAAGGAGTCAAGTATTACTGTGGTAAAAAGGTCATCAAGCCTACATCTGAGGTACATTGCATGACAAACTGTAATGGCAGCTTATTCCAATCACTTTGAACATGATGACAGTCTATAAATTGGTGAAATTGTTTATTTTTCCTTTTTTTTTGTATGAACACATGGTAAAATTAATTATGACCCAAACAATACACAAGAACATAATATTTAGCTATCATATGTGAATGGCTTTTAATGGATGTTGTCAGGAAGTGTTCTTGTTGTTCACAGGCAGCAAGCGATTCACTTAAACTCATGGGAAATCGGAAGTTTTATGATCAGTTAATTGCTGACTTGTGCCAGAGAGAAAAAGATGGAATAACAGATGAAATTGACATAACAACAATGAAGGATTATATGAAGGTAAGTTATTGCCAGGCATCCTTGTCTTGACAGCAGAGTCCATAAAAATTCCAAATATACTCAGTATTTTTTCTTCCAGGGAAGTAAATATATAAGCAGAACAATAATCTGTTGCCATACTTTTTCTTCCCACAGTATTTAAGTCATCTGGATGAGTGTCCAGCAGAAACTGGTGGAAAGTCAAACACATGGAGAAGGCTGACACTTGATGGTATGAAATACATTAATAATAAGCAACTGTCTTAAGTGTAGCATTTTGTTAGTCCTCTGACATGTTATTAAACTGTTACTGTAAAGTAAAAGTAATTTTATATAGTTTTTAAAAAACGAGCAGCAGTGTTTTGTCAGGTTTAAAAACATGAGGCATAGCCAAGTGTTTTTAAACCCGATAAAACACATCTGCGATTTTTTTGAACAGATTCAAAAATACTCCACAAACAGTGTGTCCCTCAGGAGACTGAACAAAGGTTCAAATTGTGAGGGGAAGATATCAGCATACAAAAAAACAAGTGGACCTTATAAGCAATACGGTAATTTTAAAAGCATGTTTTGTCCTTCAGTCCTTATTCTTTGTTTGGTTGAAGGAAGTTGGTTAAAAAGTATGCAAAAGAGAAACTAGTTCAGAGAATTGAAAACTGCTAATGAAGAAGAAGCACTGTTGGAAAAAATCTGCTTCAAAATCAACACAATATGTCACAAACTGTTCTTTTGATATTTTTGCATACTGGCTAAATCCAAGGCTGAACAAATGAACGAAGCAGCATGGTTTGACGTGGAATGGGACAAAATTTAAAGTCTAGATAGGAAGATTGTGAATATGATGGCAGAGCCGTTGAATTTTTTGGTTGACAAAATTTGTTGAAGAAGTTTGGAAGGAGGATGGGTAAAAGTATCTGCCCAGAAATTTGCAATGGCTGACATTTTGATGAAAATGACTATTTAATAAAGATCAATAGTGACCTTTATATAAAGATCACAAATGATCTTTATATAAAGATCACTATTGATCTTAATATAAAGATCGTTTCATTTGAGAATAAGCAATTTGCATTGTTTGCGCATTCATCCCCGCACTCCCCTGGGACTGAAATCAAAGCTGCCACCGGACTTTTCAAATGATCATAGATTACCAGGTATAAAGGTTCATACACGTGACGTGTTATTGATCTTTTGATGGGCTGTTAGCCTAATGAATGATTAATGAGTTTTTGAATTTACAATAACAGTTTAATAACAATTTAACAACATGTCAGAGGACTAATAAAAATGCTACACTATAACAGCTTCTTGAGGTCTTTCATTTAACATACATGTAAACCTTCATGAAGACAAGTACAATGTCTACTCTACACATTTTTTTTTGTGCCTTGATTGAAGATGATGTCACTATTGTGTCCAAGTCCAAGAATAAAAATAATAATTTACCGATTAATAAACCCAGTAATTTTATTCAAAATGTCATTGCTAAAAAGAACTACATGTACTTTTACAATTTTTAAGAATAAAAAAACTAGACAGAAAGTTGCATTGTTTTGTTTCACTAGGGCTGGGGGACTACAAGTATTATTGTAGTCAAGATTTATGATATGGCTAGTGTTTCTGGCCGATATAACATGCACTGTCAGATTGCCTAAGAGCAGCTAGGCACTGAGGCATTTCTCCTGTAATGTCCACGGGCAAGGCAGATGTACCACTTCAATTTTTTTAGAATAATACAGCTGTACTTCAATTCCCTCCTGCTGGTATTTGTAATGTTGTGACCATAAACCATTGTAAAGTCATTTTACCCTTTGAAAATCAGTATCTAAAGAACTTCCTATGGAAATTGCTGGTCATAATTTAGTCCTTAGAACAAGGTATACAATTTCAATAATAAGTTTTATACAAGTGCTTAAAGTGCTACACTATAATAAAAAATGTTTGCTTAACACCTGACTGGCAAAATTTTGAGCTTGGATTTTCATCCAAAGGGTGGATTTCACAGTCTGCCATTTTCAAAACTGACCAGTTGGACCGGAGAGGGTTGCATCTAGGAAAAAGTGATGTCATTTACTCACTAGCTTAAAATTTCAGTGTGTGAAAGTAAATGCAGCTTATTACATACTGCACTTATAAGGCTCACAGTTTAAAGCTGCAACATATTTTTCATATATGTACATTTTGCCTGTGTGTCTAAACTTGAAACATAATTTCTACTGTAATTAGATTCTTTAAGTGTCTTTTGATAGATTTCATCATATTATTATTTTTGTGCACATTTTATCAAGTTCCTAACAGCTCCAAATAAATTTACCTATTGCTATTGACAAGTTTAAACTATAATTAAATTTAGTTGTTTCAAAGTGATGCATTATGGAACCTCCTTGAGTCGTTTTCTGATGTCCTTTTAAAGTCATTGTTTTGGTCTATTTTAACACAGCTATTCCTCGGCATAACATTGTGCGTGATATCTTTGGGTATGTGGAGTTTGGCCTTACAACTCCTCAGCTACTAAAGGAATGTCCTGATTTGCTGTCAATTAAACCAACACAGGAGATTCAAGTGGCAAACATCAGGACAATCCCCATTCTTAGGTATGAATAAAATTACTTGGATTTTAGCACAGGAAGAATGTATGAGTTGTATGCTGTATGAAGAATAGAGCAAATTTCATGTGACACAAATAGAGGATGATGAAATTGAGTTGACATGTAATGCAAGACTTCTTTTCATAGCTTTTGAAGCCCACAAGCCTTAATTCTGGAGCAATGACCCTGAAATAAGTTAGGTTTTATCAACGGAGTCGATAATGTAAATTGGCCACCGTACAGAGATTCTAAAAGCTGACGTTTTGAGCGTTAGCCCTTCGTCAGAGCGAATCCAAGGGCTGACGAAGGGCTAACATTCGAAATGTCAGCTTTTGGAATCTCTGTACGGTGGCCAATTTATCAACTCTGTTGATAAAACCAAATTTTTGTATACTACTTCCCCACTGACACAGCACCACATTTTATTTAGAAACTACCCCCTTCATTCTGAAATAAGTTAGTTTACTGATGAATACATAGAATATTAACATATCTTTTTAATTAGGAAAAAGGCATATACAGAGTACAGCAACCCATCTCCAGTCAGGAGATCACGTAAGGCTGTAATGAGAGTGGCAAAAATGAGGAAAATGTATGGACTAGATCGCCCTGAACTTGTAAGTACACTGTAAGAATGGGCTTGCTTGAAACTGATCATACTTTTGCTGAAGTTACATACAGTCAACTCCCGATAACTTGAACCCTCGCTAACTCAGATGAGAAACGCTAAATCGAACCAATTTTTGTTTCGCTTTTGGTTATTCTCTATATAGAGTGTAAGAAGGCAGTGTGGTTAGGGGGCTTGCCTTGAGATCCGGAGATCCCGGGTTCAAGACCCACTCTGACCACTCGTTGAATTTGATCCTGGTAGTCCCTGGTTCAACTTCCTAGCTGCACTTGTAAATAGCCAACTGGTTTGCCTCCGACCAGTTGGGATTCTTAACAGTTGTTGTTGTTGTTCTGTCGTTTCGTTGTGTTTCCTTGGCCCTGAAAAGCCCCTATGGGGAGCGGTCAATTACGTATGTAAGTATGTATGTACATGACAAATCAAAACAAACTGTGTACTACAGTCCAAAACATTTAATTTATTTTGAAGCAGCCCTGTAATCTTTGTCCTTTTTTGCATTACACAAAACGTGTCAGGTCCATTTTGGGGTACATTTAACTTCAGTGCCTTTATCTTCACGGTTAGGGTTAGGGTTAAATCCCGAGAACTCAACCCTTTTTCAATTTCCCTTGAAGGTTTGAGTTATCAGGAGTCGACTGTATTGTCTTTACAGACATACTTCAACTGGAAGGTCACACTGCATGACAATGAAAAAACACAAAGCTGTATACTTTGTCTTAGTAACTCTTAGTCTGTCATAATTTATCTGGAGACAAACTACAGAGATCAAAATAAAAATCAACTGCTGGTACCGTAAAGTTAAGCAAAGCAATATTATCGCTTCTGACACCTTTTTTTACCCTGAATAACAGGATGGAAAAACACCAGAAATGGAGGTTGATAACAAGGATATTTTTGATAATGATGATAATGACTGGGAAGATCAAGCTGATAAACTCTATGAATGGACACGAAATTTATCCTTGGATGCGTTAGGAGTGACATCACCATGAAATGTAAGGTAGCAGCTGTGTGAATGAACACAGGAACAGAAATCCTTTAGTAAAAAGGCAAAAGAGAAGAATGTGACCTCGACATCCAAATAAGCTAGCTACCTTCCAATGTGTTTGTCAAAGACAGGAGAAATAATTTGTAAAGGGCATTTCATATTGCTATCCAAGAATTAGAATTGCCATGAATTACAGATCATGATGACAGGTACATGTACGCAAAGTAGAAAAAATTGTCCCTTTAAGTCAGTGTTTAGTCTGTCCTAAATTTCTCTTTGTTGCTAAAGAGCAATTTCCCATGCTGCTCAGGGACGTCTGATACTGGATGACCTGGCAGTTTTTTCCCATTTATAGCCAGTGTCTCTTAAATCAGTCAGTACCTTGGAGCCTTCTCCATGTGTTTTTTCTTTGGACTTTGAAGAAATATTGTTGGCTCCAAATTTTGTGACTCACAGTTTTAACTTATTTCTCAAGTTAAGGTAAATAATTTATTGCTTGCATGACAAGGACAAAATAAACAGGCCCTCACAGTGCATCTCATCAACGTTTTAGGCATGAGCATTGCAACTGAGTGATGAAATCACATTATTTTTGTCAGATATGACAAACTGGAACTTCCTATGTACAAAGTTTAGTATTTTCTTAATAAAATGGACAAGTAAACACTGAATACACGTCATTACTTTCTTTGCCATTTTAATACGCTCATTTGCAACTCTGCTGATAACATTTATATTTACAATACACAACATGTACATCATGAATAAAATAAACCAGATCACATTTGTATAAACAGTAGTGTTCTCTTTAGAGTCTTTATAATTCCAAGCTGCAAGAAATCCATTGTGATTGCACTAGACACTTGGCAAGTCTGTAAGCACACTGTCACTTATGTGAGTAGGTTTATCTACCTGACATTTTGATTACAGTGTTAAAGTAAATGTTCACCATGAAAGTGCCACTTCAAACATGTTCAGGATTTGTCTTGTTACCCATTATAGGGTTTTGCTCCTGGCCTGGCTGCTTCTTTCTGTAACTCCATATCTATCTTGGCATTAATTTTCTCCCAATCAACTTCAACCTGTTATCAATATTAATGTAATGTAATTAATAATAAAATTATAATGCACTCCAGCAATCTCATCAATCTTATTCATTGAAGAAAGGTGATTATGTAATTATTTTACGAAACTATAGCCCAGGGGCCAGTTCCTGAAAGATGTAATAACTCTATTCCAGGGGCCGGTTCCTGAAAGGTGTAATGTGTAATAACCCTATTCCAGGGATAAACGTGCCTGGAATAAAGCACATTTATCCCTGGATTAGAGTTATTACACCTTTCAGGAACCCGGCCCAGGAATACCTTTATCCCCAGAATAAATTCTGTTGAGTTAGAATAGCAGATTTATCCCTTGAATAATTTATTCCTCCTTCTAGGAACTGGTGCCAGGACTCTTTGTTTACATTTTTGCCTCATTAGCATAAGGCTATTGTTTTCTAATCAGTCAACTGGGTGTGAAGTACTGAATCTCTGAAATTTCTAACCCAATGTATCAGAGCAAAGATGCTTTGAAAATAATTCGAAATTTTACAAAGAATGTACAGGATCATTTGTGCTTTATCCACCCAAGAATTAATCTGTTTTTGATGATAAATAACTGGCTGGTTATCAAAGCTAAATGGCTTAAAATTGGAGATTTACAATGGCTTCAGTCACATCTACAAGGTAACTGAAGTTTAGCTTAAGTTAGTGTCAAGTTGGGTGAGGCTAAACCGTGTGGGTGGGTGGGTGGGTCGTGTTTGTTTGAAGATAAAAAAGGATATATATTAGCTCCCTCAGTGCTTGGTCCAAATTTGTTGAGTCTTGTCTGTTTAGAGAATTTCCAGTCGTTGATAAAAAAAAAGGTTAGGGACCCACGAACAGGAAACCGTCAGAGAAAAATGCAAATTAAGCTGACCTTGGTCACCACCGCAGTACATTTGGGCACCGATGTTCGGCCATGCCGAGCATGGTCTCTTCCATGACCTCAAGGGTGGTTTAATCTATTTTGCATATTTATATATGCTCATCTCACACATGCAAAAAGACTAATCCATGAACCCTGCTTGGGTATAACTATAGTAACTGTTAGTCTGTATAGTTTTGAATCGCTGAGGTGTAAATTTTCTAACTATAGTTCAAGCGAACAGAGAAGCGGTCACATTACCGAAATAGCTAACTATAGCTATCCCATCTTAACTATAATTGGTAGCCCAGATGTGAACGCAGCCAGTGTAACTAAGTTTGGGTGCAGGGATGGCGCCGTGGTGAGAGCACTTGCCTACCACCAGTGTGGCCCAGGTTCGATTCCCAGACTTGGCTTCATATGTGGGTTGAGTTGGGTG
The DNA here is from genome assembly GCF_036669935.1 of Montipora foliosa. Taxonomy (NCBI): domain Eukaryota; kingdom Metazoa; phylum Cnidaria; class Anthozoa; order Scleractinia; family Acroporidae; genus Montipora; species Montipora foliosa. The sequence continues at coordinate 30,643,005 of NC_090881.1, forward strand.
GTTCTCTACTCTGCACCAAGAGGTTTTTCTGCTGGTACTCCAGTTTTCCCCTCTCTTCAAAAGCTAACTTTGACTTGATTTGCATTAATTGTTGATTTCAGTTGACAGTGTCCCCAATTAGGGCTCCAGTGCTAGAACGGACTAGACACT
>NC_090881.1:30648154-30693154 GCF_036669935.1 Montipora foliosa
GGAAATCGATTTTCGTGTTGGTTTTTTTTTTTTTGGTGCTCTCAAAACATTAATTTTGTCAATGTTTCCTTGACAATGAAAGGGCAGGAAAAAACTTTTAGTTGAATGACCTTTGAGGAAGAGGGGGAGGGGGGGGGGGGGGTTCCATGTCCATTGACCCACCCCTCTTCCCCATTTATATTACTGTATATGGGTCTTGATATCAGTTACCAAGTTTCACAAGCTTTTCTGCTGGGCCAATGTGCTTGATAGGTGTGAGGTAAAGATCTCTGTTTTTGTCAATAATAGCCAGCTGTCTGTCATTGGTTGACCCACACTGACTCAAGGCAATCTCCATAACTTCGAGCTGCAGTGACAAAAAGATACAATCCAATGTGACCAAACAAATGAATGCATCAAAAGAAACTAGGAGGACCACAGAGAGTGCACATAAAGCTCCACCTTACCATGTGTTGCAGTGGTTGCCCACTTCCTACTGGTTTTCCTGACTGAGTTTCAAATAAGTGTATCACTGAAAGAGAAAGCAAGGCATTATTTACATGAACTGTAAGTAACTATACAGGCCACTTCTTCTTGCCATCAGGCTGCTTAATTCATACATTAACATTTTTGTTTTATTTTTACATTATATTTTTAGTGTCAACATTGCATAAATACCAATAATGATTGGTATTTATCAGGCATTAGATGAAACTAAAAGATGCAGCAGTACAGCATAGTCACCACAAAAATGTTTTGAATTCATAATTTTTTTTGCTGTAGCCATGTCATGAACTGAGCTCCTGCCACTTAATTTTTAAGATACCAACAGCAAAATTTTGAGCATAAATGCCCAGTCAGATCTCCAAAATCTAAATAACTATTGTTCCCTAAACACTATGCAGCAAAACAAGAACAAAACATTTTCGCACTGATATACCAAGATGACGTCAAAGTCAGAGATAGCCATCTCACATATATTTTTGATAGCAATACTAACTTCTTACTAACCGAGCGTGAGGGCCGTACTGGAGAATATTGGCCCAAGGTCGTGGCAGTATGGACCGAGCGCAGCGAGATCCGTACAAAAACGACCGAGGGCCAATATTCCCCAGTACAGCTCGAGCTAGCTCGGTTAATAAGTAGTTTATTATATGGCTTTATAATTATTTTTTGCTTTGTTTTTGCAAGCCCGTAATCGGCCTGTGGGCATTACGGGAGAATAATGCCCTACAATTCAGTCACAATTAGCCAATAAGAGCGCGCGTTATATCGGCTACAAACACAAGCCATATAATAATACAGGATACATGCAACATGAACTTTGCTGCATGTATCCTTTTTTTCTCCCTTTAAAACAGTAAGTATTTAAGTGCCTTCAAATAGTGTAAACCCAGGAGTCGCATCAAAATTTGGCAAGATAAGATCATGCAGTTGAGTGTAGTCCTTCTAAGGAATTCTCCAATTTCCAGTTTTGATAGCATTAAAAGAAACATCATTATCAATCATTCACTGAAAATTTTTTAGTTGACCATTTGTGAGTAAACATAAATTTCACAGAATTGTTACTACTACAATAATAATAATAATAATAATAATAATAATAATAATAATATTGTCTACCATTAAATTTTACAGGTGAAATGTTTGCCTATCAATAATCCAATCAACTTACCTTTCTCATCTTTCCTGTCTTTAATTGCCAGTGTATCATTACTGATAGTGCAGGTCTGTTCATTCAGAACATCAGTTCTTAAACCTTGGTACTTTGGAACACATATTAAACGACCCTGCCAAAGACATCAATCATTGTTATAGATCATAAATTTCATTCTGTGATCTGATAGGTTATCCAACTCAGACCAAAAATTATTATTTGTACACACCTCATATGAATAAACCTGAAGACCTGCATCATCAACCAAAATAAAATGCCTGTAAAAGGACAATAGAAATGATTGTGTGAAAACATAATTTGAACTCTTTTTCCTCCTTAGAGTATTAAAACACAGTAAGGTAATAATTATTGCTTCACACTATGCATTGCACATTGAATGAACTTACTTTTCTGTTTGAACAACAAGGGTAATGTTTCCATTCTTGAGATCAAATATCATAGGTGTATTCCAGTTCTTAACACTGCAGGTAACAATAAAAACAAAGGCGTTGAGGGAGGGGATTGCTAACAAAAAGGTAGTTTTTTATTGAGGAAACACATTACCTGTAAATATAACACTGTGATGTTGTTGCCACAACAAGATGATTGAAAGCCAATGAGGTCTTGATAATACGATCTCGAAAGTCTAAAAAATGTCAAAATAAGATCATTAAATTGTGCAAAAAATCTCAATAATTTATAAATGAAAATTTAAAAGTCTAGAACAATAATATTATTACGTGTATAATTTTACCCAAGGATTCTTTGACATCATTGGTAACATCTCTCACTAGAATACTCTTTTTATCCGTCACAGTGACTTCAAAGTTTTTCCATTCAAGTCGCCTTTCAATCACATGAGCAAAAATAACCTGTCCATTGCCACAAGCCCCTGCAAGCTGAGTGCCATCACTGGACCATGCAATATTGAAAATGGAGCCTGTGTTAGGTTTCTCCAAACTGTATGACCACTGTGTGACACAAATTTGAAAAAAGCTACATGTAGTCAGTCAGAAAATAATAATGCTATCTGAACTGTGGTGATCAGTAGGTTTTTTCCCCTCATGTCATCATCTGTTCCTTTTTAATAAAAATTGCTTATTTACTTGCAAATTCGCTACATATGAACCAGTAGATCAGACGACATCACAGGTAACTTGCAAAGGTTGACACAGGGATTATTATAGGCTTGATTACCAGCCACTGTCTCAGGAAAGGAGTCCATGAGGAATGAAGACTGGACTCAATACAGTTGTTGAAATCAACCCTATGGGATTTGGAGTTTTTAGAAATCATTACATATCAATTACTGCAAGTAAATTGGCAAATAATATTATTATTTACCCCAGTTTTGTCACAGAGCCTCAATGTATTAAAGGAACCAACAGCAAAAAGTTGACCTATAATGAAAAAATAATAATAATTACTCTTCACTGAAAAACCAGCAAAACCAGTTATTAAAAAATGAAAAATTGTATGTGCGTACATTTACCGGTAAAGTAAAGAAATGTTTCCAACATACCATCAGGTGCCCAAGAGATGCTTGTTATAGGAAACTCGTGTAACAGACTGGAGTACAATGTGCGACCATAGCTGTCCCACACCTGGTTTGATAATAAAACAATGATAATTACTGTTAAGTACATCCCTGTATGTTTAACGCAACAGGTCCACCATGCTGATATGGAGAAAGAAATCTGCTCTTAAAAATTGATTTATCATAACATTTTGAAGATCAGGAAATAATGGTAAGCTTGGAAGTATGAGCTTTGAACTCACCTTATATTTACAGTCCTCTCCTCCTGAGATGATTATGTTATTGATTGGATTCCAGTCAACTTTTAACACAATTCCATCATGAGCTTTCCACTGTAGTGATTAAAAAAGTGAAGACCTCAATAAAGGCACAACCATGAAAACTCATGAAGCACTTTAAAAAGAGCTACTGATGTTCAGAAAAAATATTTTACTTTGTAATCAATAATCATTATTATTGTCATACAAAAAGATACCTTAGTCAATAGTCTATAAACTGGGCATTACACAACAAGATACACAACAAGATACACCACAATGTACCTGAACTGGTTTAGCAGCAGCTTGTAAGGGCTTGATGACCAGTTGCTTTCCATTTGAGTGAAGAATGTGATCTGAATCAGGGCTCCATGCTACAGAGTATACTGGGTTACCTGGAAATATAAAAGTTATATATTTTTTTATTATTTTTAAAATAACAACACCAGTATTTCATGTAGTATTTAGTGAAGTCAATGAATGTCTGAGTTGCTAAAACTAATAAAGCAAACCAGGATGCTAACCTGCTTGAACTAATGTTGACCTTAACATACCACTCCTTGACCAGATTTTCACTTGGCCATCTTCTCCAACTGGAAAAAAAGACACTTGTAGGTACATATATAAATCAACTTTACAGTGACTGGTAGCAGCATTGTTCTTTTTCTCATTCAGTACAATAATTATTGGAAGCAAACTAAGTCAACTTGGACAATTAACCCATTGACTCCCAGGGGTTCCCCACTGACGAGTAAAATCGTCTGGCATTAGACAGAGTAAAATACTAATTATGGCTGGTTCAGGCCAGCTTGGGAGTCAAAGGATCAACAGAATTCCAACCAAAACAAAGTAGATAAAAATCATCAAAACTTGATATTTAACAGTTACAGAGGTATCCAAGAATGTAAAGTGCAGGTTGCAGGTCATTGTTTTACCATAACTGAAACAACCCAAACCTTAACAAAAATGCTAACCTTATAGGCTTAAACATAATTCAAAGCATAGTGTTTAGGCCTTATGTTAGCATTAGTAAAGGTTTTGTTGTTTCAGTTATGGTGAAGCAATGACAGTAACCCTAACCTGCAGTTTACACCCTCCATAGAGGTATGATATTTAAGGTGCAGCTGACTAACTATGGCAATGGGAACAACAGCTTGAGTAGGGTCAGACAGCTTTAATTTTCCTGAAAATTCCAGGGTGAATTGTCAAAATTTATACTAGTATGATGTACACAGCTTTCACTTATGCATTCTTCATGGGTGCTAATTTAAATGAAATTCTGTCTGTAGCTTAGAGAGAAACCTGTTAGAACTCACTGTTTACATTTTCCTTCAAACTACAAAGTGTTTCAAAACCAATTTAAAAGTACTGTTTTGAAGCATAACAGGCAATGTGCAAAAAAAAAAATTAATTTAAGAATTTAAAAAATTGTATTTTACAAGGTAGAGATATAACTGTTGAAATATTCTCATTTTGAAAATTTGGCATAACAAAGCAATTTTTTCAAAGCAATTTTAATTTGCCACCTGATTATGAGGAGCAGCTTAGATGAAATGTGTGAATCTTAATTATGCAAATGTGGTCAACTAAAAAAATACCTTTAAAGCCTCCCACCAAACCCAAATGCAATAGTACTTTATTAAAACTCCAAACCTGTAACCATTGCCGAGCCATCAAAGCTCCATCTGCCAGAGAGTACAGCACCTCTATGAGCCTCCACAGACTTCTCAATACGACCATTGCGAGAAATAAGGTGAAATTTACCTGCAAAAGGATAAAGTGTTCTCTTTAACATAAATTTTATCTGAGATTTGTCTCTGACACTCCAAACTCAACTCACCATCTGTAGATGTGAGAACAAATAGTTCAGATTGACTCTGCTTCTTTCCTCCAGCACTTCTTGGAAACCAGTGTATATCAGTTGGGAAAATTTCTGTAGGTAACTTAATGACCTATGGAGCAAATGAAAGGGTACAAAGACTAACAAGTCACCTCTGCCATATCAGCCCTGTTTGATCCTACAAAAATGTTACCTGTGTTGTCTCATCTGATAACAAATTCCATTTTAGAATGCTGTGGTCATCGCTGGGAGGTAAAAATTGAAAATAAGCCATTATTAATGACCCTATGATTCATAGTGAAAATATGTTATAATAGAGTACCTTGTACATACAAACACACTACCTACCCACTGGAATACAGTTCATCTGCTGTTGTCCAACCCACACAACTCACCAAGTCTTTATCTGCATAGTTATTGTATAAGTTAAGGTTAACCCAATGACTCTCAGGAGTGAGACTTACTAGATTTTACTCTGTCTTATGCCAGATGTTTTTACTCGTCAATGCGGCATGATTCAGAGGTCAATGGATTCAAAGAAAATCCTATTTGTAAATAAGGCAAATAGTATGAGCAACTTTCATATAACCCCTTGGAACATTTTGTTTTCCCCACAAATTTTGCATAAACCATTGTCAACTATTCCCAAGTACATCTGAAAACAATACCGGTAGTTTATGCAAAGTGTTGTGGGGAAAACAATTATGCATCGTAGGTTAATTATTCCCTACAAGAAACTGCAGAAAGAGTAAGCTTACCCTTAATAATTTTTCTGTGTGAGGGTAAAGAGTGTTTTCATAGACGATAGTACAGGTGTCACCAATACATTGTTGACGATCTACAGTAAAATGGCATTCATTGGGCAAGTACAACAAGATTTCACTCTTTTGATCACCTTGACTGAAACCCTGCAGACTGATACAGTTGTTGGGGACAAAATGTTTCCACGTGTCTTGTAAACCCAGACCCATCATTGATACTGATACAGAGCCACAGAACAAAACAGATCATAAAAAAGGGAAACTAGAGTTCGGGTGAAGCTCGGTCACCCCAAAACGCAGACTGCAGACCGTGCAGACCAGGGGTAAAATATAGCGTTACCCTCACTATTATTGAGAGCTAACCGTAAACAGGCTAACCTGAATGTTATTTAGGCCTAATTCAGGCTAACAGAATTTTCATTTTACAGACGGTCTGCATAGTTTTTCAGTGTCCCGGTGAGGCTTTAATACATTCACATTTTTAAGCTCAAATGAGACAGTTCTAAGTGTAGCTCGTGTCTCCTTTACGATGTTCATCGCAACGAGCAACTTACACGGAAAAGTGCAAAATGGAAGGACTGTCTGTAAAGGATACGCTTTGATTCTTTGAGTACGTTCGTTTTGAACCTCATCTTGTGGTCGTCCTTGACAACAGCCGTTATCAACAATGGTAAATGGGAGTTCGCGGATGTGAAACCATTGATTTTCCAAATTTGCGGCACTCTGGATAGGAAAAATTATCAATTCATTAAAAAAATCCATATCTCCCAAAACAGGCAAGAACAATGAAACTGATACCAGTACTACCTTCACGACGTTTCGTTTGAGCTTGTGAGCCTTTGCAAAATACTGGTCTGAGTAACCTCGCAAAGCCGTGAGAATTTTTCTGGAAGCTACTGGAAACGAATTACTGTCTTCGCTTTTTTTTTTTTTCACCAGTCCCATAATACAGTTCATTTTGGGGGTGGTGGGAGGAGGGGGGGGGGGGGGGGGGGTATTTGCATCAAAACAATGGATATTCAGTTCACTGCAGCATAATACAGTCCCAAGAGTAAATAACTTGTATTATATTTATGTAAAGACCCCCCAAAACGTATTGCATTATGGGGTGCCGATGTTGAAAATAGTCAATTATCGATGACTTTTTGCGTGAAATCCACGTATTAACAATGTCACTCAATTTAGTCAATAATGGCGATGTTATTTTATATTCCTCTTCCTTTAATTAAGGTTGCTATCTCCATTCTTAACTCTTCCAAAAGGACGTGTTGCACCACAACGTATAACTTATTTAAGAGAACGGTACATGTACTGTTAGGCCAAGAACTAATGGCTCACTGCTTTTCCAGTCGGTATAGTGTGTGTTTCACCCACCACAGTAAATGGCTTAAAATATTTTTCTATGTTAACATACATAGCCGTTGTCCGACATGTGCGCTGTCAGTCATCATTATGCGCCCTTTTGTAGCATTTGGCGGCGTTCGCAGTCGGAAGAGCGAGTCTCAGAATTTTTAGGTGTGGCAGTGTATTCATCAGATTTTCTTGACGGAGTTGTAGTTATGTGAAATCTGTACAGAAATTTGCCAAAAAGTAGGGTTTCTTCCAGAGATGACTCGTGTCCTGCTCGTGGAGGTAAATGTACAGAGTCAAATGTCTTTTTTCCCGCATTCAGCTTTGTTTCGAATTGGTGTTATTTCCGGGCTTTGACTTTGCGAAAAATTGGAATTTCCCGTTAATTGTTTTTTTTCCTATTTAGATAATGCTTACATTTCTTTCTGTCTGTATTTCTCAGACATTAATTGTTTTTTCTCGTATTTAGACAGATTTAGATAATGCTTACATTTCTGGCTGTTTTTTCATTTGTTTAATTCGTCTGAGAACTTGATGAATTACGCTTTTTTAAAATTATAACCCTAAACTCAATTGTGTTTAAGACAAATAATGGATCCAGTGCTATTTTCCGCCTGTTATCTGGTCCCATTTTCAGACGAATTATACCACAGCAAAATGAAACAAACCAAATGGTTAATAACCTAAATTTCTTAATTTTTTTCCGCGAGAGTGAAAAATAAGACCGTTCAGTGGACCTTTTTATATACCCTTACTACAGGGCTGTCTGCGCCTCCTTCAACGGATTAATGCATCCAGTGCAGTGGAAAGTCATCGCACCAGAAAGTCAGAACATTCCTCACATGATTGCACTTCAAGGTATGCTGAGTAAATGTCATCGAAATCGTTAATAATATGTTATTCATGAAACAACACTGTTGTATAGTGACAAGGGAGACAACAGTCACTTGAAGGATGGAAGACAGACGACGGAAATGTGTCATTGATTGTTGGGCGTGCCTCTTCCGTCCGCGCAACTTTCCGCAAACCAATTTGAGAGCATTCCTTATTCCTCAGGATTGGACTGGGTCAGATTTGTAAAAAATGGATAAAAAAAACCCGTAACATTCCCTGTCTTCGAGGAGAATTTATTCATAAGGTACTTACGACATTCATTAAAGGTGATGATCTTAAACAAATGTTTACGCAGGACAGAATCTCCTTCAATTTGAATAAAACTGCGGTGAGAATTCAAAGCATGCTGGAAAAATCATCTTGGTATGTGCTCAAAACTTCCTGAGAACAATCGTGTCGAAGAGTATTAAGTTCCAACTCGTTGCTCCAGCCGTCAACACTTTGATTTCGCGTGGTAACTTTATCGAGACTTTAAGCAAGGTCAGTGAACTGGGTTCTCATTTTCTTGATTTCAAAGCTACATGTGTTAGTTTGTACCATTTCTTTTTTATTTCTTAGATTGGTAGTGGAACAATCGCAAAATAGGAAATGACAAAGGCAAGTATAGTTGGTGTTTGCCTCTTTGTCTTGGTCTCCCTCGCGTTTACACCCTTCGGTCTTCTGAAAGGTAAGCTTTGTTTTCTCAAGTAAATGAATTTCCTACTTATCTCCATCCGATATCTCCGTAACCCACTATCTTAAATTGCGATCTCTGCTTCATATGTGAGAGACTCAGGAATCAACCAGTGAACTGATAGGCGAAGAATATGCCTTTTTCGATATATTAAAATTCAGCTTAAAAGAGAGGTTTAGAGGACAAAGACAAAGGAAAGTAGATGATATGCAAATATTTTACACATTGATTCCAACGTGTTTCTATTGTTTTTGTCCCCACTGCCTCACTATCAAGCCGAATATTTGATATTTCGAAAATGGCCTATTTACTAACAATGCAATAAAAAGAAGGTCACGCGACAAAATATAATGCAATGTTACCGAGCTGCCATATGTGATACATGTGAGCCTTGAATTGTTATCCATTGATAACAACTGATTGAACTGATATTAATAGATATAAGAGCATCTCTTGATGACCGCAGTCGGATGCGACTGATAAATTTCAATCCATTTAGAAATCGCTCATGCAGCGCCAAGCAAATTTTTTCACAATAATTGATTGAATGAGAGGAAAATTGCCATGAAAAGACTTGCTAAACTAACAGAACTAATATGATTTGATTATGCAAGGAATACGGGGCAGGAATTGTAAAAAACCCTTCTATTTCTCTGCCTCATCCTGTGTGGGGATTATCAGCAAATTACTGGCCGCTCGAGCTAACGAAAGTGATCATGGAAAAAGTGCTATTGTTGAACTACCGTAATTGCCCGGAGTGTATGAACAGCTTCTCTGCAGGACTCAGGGGCTCTGGGAAATCGGTGCATGAAAGCCGAGGTGAAACGATTTCAGTCAAATCAAACACCAACTTCCTTACGCATGTGAACCAAAAAATCTGTGCAAAGACAAAGGAAATACCGGTGGGCTTTGTATGGACGGCTGAAAACCGTTTCGAAAAGGCACTAAGTGTGGGCGCGACTCTTGGAGTGATATCGTTAACGCTAATACTTCAGTATATGTGATAGCAATAATAATACGACGGAGGGCAGCGACCTAAACTCAATCATGGAATAAGCATTTTATCATACAGACTCTTTACCCTATTCCTGTGCACTCAGAACGTGAAGTTTGGACAAAAGAAGTAACAAAAATTTGCAATTTGCATAGAAAATGTATCTAATATGTTGTTTGCATTTGCTTTTCTGGTTGTAAATAACTTTGATGTTTAAAACTGACGAAATCCTCTAAAATCTCATCGCACGGAGCAGTACGTGTTCTTACCAGGGCCGTGCGGCTTTTTCCGGCCCTACTAATGCGTACGGCCCCTTATACGGGGATTTTCCCAATCGTTTTACAAAGAAAGCGCCCGTGGGCCTTGAGGGCGCAGGGTCTAATTGTTTTAGTATCACCCAACTAGTTGGACAGAAAAGGCAATAATAAAGTTAGCAAATGCAAGTTGAAAATATATTCATTTGGGAAGAAAACGAAAGAAAGCGTCACGCTTTTCGCTACTCGAGGACTACTACTAATAGTCCTCTAGTAGCGTAGCCAATAAACATGCGGCCTTTCCATTAGTCCACAAGTTGGGTGATACTAATAATAATTAATAATCTCTAGACCAGAGACTCTTATGACAATGGTGCAATGTTCAATTGCTGTCGGACGAACAAAGGAGCTAATGAGAGATCTTTAGTTTTTGTCCACCAACATGGATAATATGATGTAATCATAGTTACTCTAGGGACTGATTATGAAACCCTGGGAATTTCAAAAGCAGAAACAATACAGTCGCAATTAGAAGTTGAACCGACAGTGACCCTGCACAATCTTTTGTTTTTGGTTCGCAAGTTAATTTCGAATAATTTAGTCGAAACTTTTGATTGGTTATCCTGCCGAAAAAAGCGTGTTTTTGTCGGGTTTTGTGCAGGGTCAAGGCCAAAAAAGCGAACAAAAACATGAAACAAAGAAACTTGTCGATTTCATAACCAGCCTACATCTTCTATTAACTATGATGTAATGCGTGAAAACCACCCATAACCGAACACACTTGTTATAGGTTTTCCATTATTATGATATGGAAGGCCTCAAAGAAGGAAATTAGTATAAAAAGCGTTGCCTCAATTTAAAATAGGGATCCGGCTTCGCCAAAAAGGGAAAGAACCATGCAGCACCAATGCTATAAACTTTTGTGTCTCTTACATCAGTGACTTCTTTTTACGTTTTTATTTTTAGAGAAGAAGTGGAAAAAATACAGACCATACTGGTGCACACCACAAGGGAGAACGTTTGTTAGAAGAGGAACTACTGCACGGCAATGTCAGGGTTATTGTAGCGATCGCTGTGAAGCAGTCGAGTGGTGGCGGAAAGGAAAACAAGCCTGCTACATATGCAAGAATGTAACGCTCATGACGAAATACCCTTACAAGAGTGATATGTCCTTTCCACCAATCGTGTTCGTCAAAAAGCCGAATGGTATGAACTTTTTTTTTCGAATGGTATGAACTTTACTGAAAACCCATGTCGTTTTCTTGTCGCTAAAAGTGCGAGACGTCAGAATTGTGTCGATGAAAGCTGCATTTCACTTCTTTAATTACTTAATTATTAATAATAATAATAATAATAATAATAATGACTTTATTTAAGTCTGAAGTTTATTTAGCCCGGCGAGCACGAGTGCTTTACCAATTTGGGAGACTTCAAATTAATTGAAATTAGAAGAAATCGTCAGTGATGCTCTCTCTATAGCCATTGATAACAAGAGACTAAAAAGAGTAGAAAACACGAGATTTTTAGGAGTCATTATCCGTCAAAACCTGTCATGGCAACCACACATCACAGCATCACCAAATCTCGTCAGTTTTTTCTTACAAATACTCTAATACTCCCCTACCTTCAGTACTGTTCTATCGTTTGGGCCTCTACATATCCCTCTTATCTTCAACCAATCTTTGGTTTCCAAAAAAAGGAAGCCCTAAGAATCATGACTCACTCTCCCCCGCGTGCACATGACTACTCTCTATTTCGCACATTAAACATTCTCAATATATTCAATATTTATAAGCATCAGGTCTCTTGTTTCGTTTTCTTTCATATGCAAAAGATTCTCAAGCCCATTCCAATCTTGTCTCTCTTAAACTTAATTCTGTTTGTCATCAATATTTTACAAGGCAGTAAGATAACTTACATCTCCATACTCAGAAATACTCTTTTATTTGTATAGTTTTTTTTTTTCTGTTTGTCATCTGCTAGTTCGCCTGATACCCTGTATGATCTTTGCCATATACGCCTCTGGTTAGACATGTAAGTCCAAAAGTAGGCCATTAAATTGTACAAATCAACTTATTATCTTTTTAACACAGGTGCGGCTCTCTTCAATATTTCACCAGTTACAAAGCACATTGTGAGAACGTCAACAACTTCGTTGGATGAAAGAATCACCACGATTTCTTCAAACGAAGTTACTACAGCAACTATAGCCATGATACTCTCCACTGTCACAGTGGCCGGCCCCTTTACTAGAGCTCAAGAAGAGACTCCATTATCCACGACAGATAAAGTGGGAAAGAATACCTCATCACAAAACAACAATTTAACTTTCACTGGAAAAGAAGAGCCACACGCAACCTCTTCACCTTTAAAGGAGGGAAGAGCCACTTCACCAGAGGACAAAGGAACCCCTTCAGGAGTAAACAAGGAGGGAACCACCCCATCACATGAAGCAACTAAATATTCATTGCATTGGCAAAGAAAAACATCACCACTACAGCAGCAAACAACGTTATCGCCAGAAGATGATGGAACAGCTACATCTGTTCCGGTTATAGCAACCTCCTCATCAGAAAAGCAAAGACTAACTTCTTTACCAAATGGGAAACTATCCAGTAAACCAAGAACACCCAAAAAAGGTAAAATATAAATTGCACAGCCCTACAAATTTATTTTTTGCGACTTTTTAGCGTCTAATTTTATTCTTGACGTCTTTTCGTCTTTTAGACAAGAAGTGGAAAAAATACAAGCCATATTGGTGCACACCACCAGGGAGAACACTTGTAAAAAGAGGAACGACTGCACGGGAATGTCGGAGTTATTGTGGCGAAGGTTGTGAAGCGATCGAGTGGTGGCGGAGAGGGAAACAAGCCTGCTACATATGCAATAATGTAGCGCTCATCACGAAATACCCTTACAAGAGTGATATGTCCTACCCACCAATTGTCTTCGTAAAGAATCTCAGTGGTATGCTTTTTCCTCTTATTTCAGCTGAGTATGAGCACGATGTTTTATACAAAAATGATTCTTGGATAATGACTATAAACCGTAGGCCCTAAGGTTCATAAGGTTCATGCATATAGGTTCATAAGTTCTCTGTGTGACGTTAAAGAACCCAGACACCATTCGTGAAGTGCAGGGGATGGAGTCCCCAGTGTTGTGAGTGTCCTTTGTGAGTGTATGGGTGGGTGGGTGGGTATAGCAGATCCACATCAGCTGAATAGCTGCCAAACCTTCAACCTGCTCAAACAAATGAAAAACAAACAATAATCGCCGTGAAGGAAACGCAGACCAAAGCCTTTGAAAAAAAGCCTGAAAAAAATCTAGTCTTGCAAGGGTATTAAACTTGACGTTGCGATTGGAAATCCTCTGGCAAAAGTAAGGGGATTCCAAACCCTTTCGTATACCCCACTGCACTGCTTTACCGACTGAGCTACCAAGCCATCTGGGAGCTGCTCGTTAGTGAGATGATCATTGTCATGCGAAATCACAAGAACAAATATACATCCCTTATATGCTGTCATCTCAATGAGAGTTTTGTGAATAAATTTCTATACAATGTGTTTAAATTACAGACTTGGAAAAAAATGATATGTTAATCCTGGGTAAAAAAAAATTTTAGGTCTTGCTGCGATTCCAACAACGTTACCTATCACAAGCAGTATTCCATCTACATCTGATGAAGGAATCGCAACAACCTTTCTGCTCGAATCGAAGACGACAGCTCCCTTAAACGAAGGAACCACAGTTTTGTCCGTTCCAGAGACAGCCTCACATACAAATGCAGTTGTGACACCATCCACTCCAGCGATAGTTTCACATTCCGGTACAGTAAGCAGTAATCCATCAACATCGTATGGAGGAATCCCAACGATCTATCCGCTCGAAACGAAGACCACAGCTCCGTTAAACGAAGGAACCATAGCTTATTCTGTTCCAGAGCGGACATCAGAAACACATGCAGATGTGAGACCATCCACTTCAACGATAGTTTCGCTTTCCGGTACAGTAAGCAGTAATCCATCTATATCGGGTGGAGAAATCCCAACGACCTCTCCGCTCGAAACGAAGACTACAGCTCCGTTAAACGAAGGGACCACGGTTTTTCCGGTTACAGAGATAGCATCAGAAGAAGAACTAAAACCCTTAACTCCAGAAGGAAAAATAATCGCATCACCGCCAGACGAAGAAGCCGCAACCTCCTTACCAGACAACGGAAAAATAACGTTTTCACCTGAAGAAGAAGAAACAACCTCATCACCAGAAGAAGAAGGAATAATCACATTACCAGACGAAAAGTCTACACCCTCACCAGTAGACGGAGAGGGTACAACTCCATCAGTATATAAAGAAACAAACACTTTACCATTGCACGGGGAACAAGCGATCTCATTACAAGACAAAGAACGAGAACCTTTGACAGACGAAGGTGATACGTCGTCACTTTCACTTACGGGAAGAACAATGTCATCAGTACATAAAACAGGAACTGTCTTACCGGAAGAAATGTCAGAAGTAACCACCTCGTCAGAAGATGAGGGAGCAACGACGCAGGTAATCTTCTTGATTTCACTTCACTTTTTCCCCATTTTCTTCTGAGATTTAAGAGTTGTGATATTGTGATTATTTCATTGGTAAAAATTTCCTCATAAGTTTATGTGAGTGATCAATTAATTAAAAGATACAGTTGTGGAAAGTGAAGGTCGGAGAGTTTGATTTTTTGGTTTGAAGGTTGTTCTACCAAATAGCCCTCGGAGTGTAGCTGCGAAGTCTCTCTCTGGAACAGAGCTTGAAGTAACATGGGAACCACCCAGTGAAAATGGCATCCCTATTTTGTTTTACAAAGTAGAAGTTAAAGCTGCTGATGTCACGGACCTTGCGCCCTCAGACGGTAAATGCTTCATCAAAATGAGTTTAGGATGGTATTCAAATCTGTATGTGCTTTAATATTGTTCCTCTCGCAACGTCTCGTGCACGGGCTTATAGGGAGTTGAAGCTCTGCGATGTGACGGTAACGAAAACGTCATTTAAAACTGCAAGTTCAGGTTTATTAATCTTTTTCGTCATTATGTCGGCTTGTCTAACTTCTTAAAACTAGTGTAAGTTTCCAGGAACTGAATTAGGAGGTGCCGTATTGAATCTACGACAGAAAATTCAAATTCGCTGCCTTTTGTTCACGTTCTCCATAAAACTAAAAATGCACGTGCAGAGCGTGCAAAGCTATTGTTTTTGCTCATTACGTTGCCGTCGCGTCGTAAAACCGCCGCTAAAACACAGGAACCCTATTGGTATGATGTGCCTTGATCTGTCACAGTAAGGCCCGATTCAAACGTCGCACTTCTGCCGTGTCGAGCTCAATTGAATTGAGTTTGACATAAAAGTTCGACAACTAATTCAGACGTCGAGTGTAACTGTGCCAATGTTGTACAATACTGCTTAAAGGCATGCGCAGTCGATAAAGGATTAATGTTCATACATTATTATGTACTTGTTATATACCTAGCCTTTCACTCAACAAAACGAGCACTGTGATTGGTTGGTTTTCGGTCACGTGCCCCTGATCAAATTCAAATGTATCCTGATCGGGATACAATTCCACAGTTGTTGCCCGCTCCGGATATTTTGCTGCGATTGTTGACGGAAAAGTCTAAATATACAACAAAGCACTTAATGTCTGGTCCCTCGGGAAACTAGTTAGTTTTGTTTTCCCTCGAGTCCTGATGTTTCCCGAGACGACTCTCGGGAAAACAAAACTAACTGTTTCCCTCGGGACCATACATTAAGTGTATATTATTGACTCAGGGAACGCGAAAATATTTGGCCTGAGGTCATGGCGTACGGACCTCGCTGAATATTTTGCTATCCTAACGACGTTAACTCAGTCAATAAGCATTTTATCATATGGGCTTTTTACACTATTAACGAGCACTCAGAATACGAGGTTTGGACAAAATAAGTAGCAAAAATTTGCACCAGAAAATTTATCTAATATGTTGGTTGCATTCGCTTTTCTGACTGTAAATAACTTGGATGTTTAAAAGCGACGAAATCCTCTAAAATCGCATCGCACGGAGCAGTACGTTTTCCCAGCAGGGCCAGCGACAGCCGGCAAACGTAGAAAATGGTGGGAAAATCATGGTCACGTGGTCACTTTTGCCGTTCGCTTTTCACGTAAACGTGATACTAAATCTCTCTATTAATATAATGCCAAAATTCCGAAGTTTCTTTTTACTTAGCACTTCTGTTTATTTTGCGTCTCTGCCCTGGATTTTTTCACATTGGTTTACTCATAGTTACTCTAGGGACTGGTTATGAAACCCTGGGAATTTCAAAAGCAGAAACAATACAGTCGCAATTAGAAGTTGAACCGACAGTGACCCTGCACAATCTTTTGTTTTTGGTTCGCAAGTTAATTTCGAATAAATTAGTCGAAACTTTTGATTGGTTATCCTGCCGAAAAAAGCGTGTTTTTGTCGGGTTTTGTGCAGGGTCAAGGCCAATAAAGCGAACAAAAACATGAAACAAAGAAACTTGTCGAGTTTCATAACCAGCCTACATCTTCTATTAACTATGGTTTACTGCATCTGCGAGAAGAAATGATTCCTTTAGCATGCGTCCATATTTTCTTTCATATATTTTAGGATTGGATGGAGACCGTTCATTTCGAGTGCCGGGAACCAAGCGATCTCTTATTGTAGATTCTCTGAGCCCTGACACACAATATAGGATAGTAGTGCTAGCAGAAAATCCGTACGGACAAGGACCACAAGCAGAGGGTGTTTATACAAGAACTTCAAAGTCTTTTAGGGCAAGAATTGAATCATCGAAACCAGAAGAAGGTAAATACTCTGTGTGCGCATAGTGTCCATGACAAATGGTTGGAGGGGTGCCAAGGTAATGAAAGTTAAGGAAGCAAGAAAAACATGAGAGCAGATTAGTTGCTTAGTGTGTAAGGTGTGATCAAGATTAGATGGATAAGATTGTTTGATAACTGTTAGAGTTCAACTGCATTGTTTTTCGTAAGAGCAGTCTCTCACCTCCTATTCTTAATAGTTCTTAGGATTAACGACCTGAACTGAGCTTCTCGCCTTTTACCGTTATCGCGTTTTTATTTTCTGGGGCTGGTCTGTACAAAGGACATTTTGACTAAACCTTAAAGTTGTTAATGAATGAGTGAACCAATTAATATGATAATTAATTAATTAATTAATTAATAAGTAACAAACAAAACGCTTTAACATAGCATGGATTTGACGGTGAGCTTGTCTCAGACTAAACTTGATTTCTCCTGGATTTGCTGCATTCACTCAGTTAAAGGGGTTCAGGATTTCATCACATCAGCTCAAGGTAAAAGTAAAGGACAGCGTAGTATTCTCAAACTGCAAATTGGGTAACGCATCTTTTCACTTCATGCGTCGAACAACGGTATGGTTGAGCAAAGGCTGTTGTGTATATCTATTCCAAGAACAGTGAAAGAACTACAATAATGCTTTTAGTCTTTCGAAATTGTTGATAATAATGTATTTGTACACCTTTTACAGAGAGATTAACATCTTGTGTAAGTGTTGACGTGGATGTAAACGTCTACGTGCTAAACGCGAGTCACGGTGTCTGGCCGCACAGTGGTTTATGCCCCGTGTTCATTGCTTCCAACGCATCCAAGCATGACAATTACAGGGTGTCTGCTGACTTGTTTGTACCCAAGACAAGAGGATTGAACAATAACGTCTATTTTGGTATTCTTTTCAACGCTGCTGCTGAGAACCATTTTGATTTTGTTGTTTTCAGGTAACGTCGTGCTAACAAGGAAGAGGCATGTCAGAGGTTAAGCATCGCGTTAACGTGAAACGGCAAACGCGAAACGGCAAACGCGAAACGGCAAACGCGAAACGGCTGCTGCTTGTTATTCTAATTCGTCTCTCTCTTTTGGAAAGTTACTTGATACCTGCTGCTAACACGCAAGAAATGACCTCATATCAAACGAGTTTCTTCCATTTTTGGCAAAACACAAATTTTAGTTCGACGTTTGCTGTTTGCCGTAAACGTGGTGCCTAATCTCTCTAACAACTCTTCTTGATAAATACCGTAATATATCACGTTTTGTAGAGATAGTAATTTACCCTTGACGAACATGACAATTGAGAGTGTTGCTTGATTAGGAGTCCGAAACAATTTAAGGTGGCTCAAATCAGTTTCAGCACTTGAAAGAAACATTCTTATTAGAAGGATTGACACTACAACACTTAATCACTTAACAGGAATGTTATGGTACCATATCAAACACCAATTATTGCTATAAAAGACTTGGTCATTTTTGTGACGTGAAAAGTTACCGTGGCAACGGGAAAGCCTTTCAAGAACACCCCATATTTTGGCTTTAGCTGCTCATATCTCAAAAACAAACTCGGTGACCCCCATTTTTTATTTCTGAAATGTAATCAGCATGTGAAAATTACACTTTCCGCAAACTTTAAAAAATTCTGTGGAGCGGATTCAGAGCCACCTAAACTAATTGAAATTTAAGATAGCTCTGAATCCGCTCCACTGATCTCTTTTGTGCAATAAAAAGTTGGGATCATCAAGTTAGTTTTTCAGATATGAGCAACTAAAGCCAAAATATAGGCTGTTTTTGCAAGACTTTCCTGTTGCCGTGGTAACTTGTTACGTCACAAAAATGACGGCGTCTTGTTCAACAATGATTGATATTTCACATGGTACCAAAACATTGCTGTTGCGTGATAAAGAGTTGTAGTGTCAATCCTTCTAATGACAAGGTCTATTGAAAGTGTTGAAACTGGTTTGAGCTACCTTAAAGGAACAAACTAAGAGTTTAAGATTTTAATTTGGTCATTACACGCCTGAGATTTGCTGGAAAGAACGGCCTCAAACTATACCACCAACGTGCAGGAAAATGGCGGCTAAGTTAACCCGGCAAGTTGTCGTCGTCGATCGTAACGAGGGATCTGCCTCGCTTTAATTTATAGGCCATGTTGGTGGACGAAAGCAAAGGATCTGTCATTAGCTTCTTTTGTTCGCCCACCAGAAGTCGTACATTTCTCTATTGTTATTGGTGTCTCTAGAGGTTAGTTGAAAACGTCCGATTCAGTCAAAACTTCAATGTTTACCCCTTCATTTCACAGATTCGGTGATAGCGACGGCACGTGCTTTCAAACTGGTGTAATGCGGGAAGGCCAAATGGATTGGTTTGGATCTCAAAGTGGCTCTTGCCCATATGGCGCTCCGTATAAGGAACGCTGGATTCACACAATGCTCGAGGTCAGAGATTCTGAAGTCACTGTATTTCTAAATGATGTTTACTTGACTTCCTACCAAGGTCACATTCCTCAAAAGGCGTCTGTAGGCGTAGTATTGGCTAATAACAAGGGTAATGTAGCACGATTTAAGGACCTCACTGTCACTGATCAACCATCACTACCATTTTATATGAAGAGCTGTGCTTCGTTACAGCATCACTCAGAATACTATACTCTTATTAACCAAAATGATGTGTGGTCTCGTGGATTTTGCCGCGTACTTCTCAAAGACACGCCTGTTAAAAACGGCCCTAGCTACCAGATTTCGGTGGATTTTTACAGCGAAATGGACTGGAGCGGAGATAGAATTTCATACGTGGGGATCCTTTTCAACGCACGTGACATCAATAATGCTGACTTCATTTACTTCAGGTAAGGGACTCTGTCATCACCGACTTGCCTGATCAAAAAGGATTGTGTTAAGAATTATCTTTCCTTTAGTTTTCTCTAAATTAACGGTCAAGGAAATGTTTTCGATTTTATTAAGCGTAAACTTTCAAGGAAACGTCGTCGTAGTTTCAGATCACAGCTTTAAAGGTTACAGGTCAGGTTACACTGAATCACAATGCCTCAGTTTGGATCGAAAAAGAGGAAGAAAAATCAGTTTATAACAACACTAGGTGAAACTTGCAAACTCCTCTCACTGAAATGGTGGTTTGACGCGTTGTAATTTGAAAAATGAGCTAAAAATATGCACACGCGGTTATGCCGTGTTTCATTTTCCATTCGTGTTAGCTGGCGAGTTAAAACTCAGAGCTTGGACGAAACTACCCCAGGGGCAGTGTTTAACACTAACTTTCTGTGGTAATCAGCCGTGCGGGAAAGGGAACTAGTTGAAGTCAGGCGGAAGGTTCAACTGTCACAAAGATTGCCTTGTCAAAATCCGAAAAACGAAATCTTATGCGGTTTGATATAGGTGCTTGCAAGATCCAAACAGTTTTACTAGTTTATGTAACCGAAACGTCATGAAAAACTTGCTAAAGAATGTTTTATCGAAATCTCAAATTTAACGGACCGTACTGTAGAATACGGCCGGCTTATTTAGCCAACCACAGCGCGCGTACCATCTGAGAGATATAATAACAACAGTTAAACTCCGTAAAACTCCATCCGATTAATTCAGCAAAATCAACTCAAACTATGGCAAGTTGCATTGAATGATGATGCAGACTGAAATTATGAGTTATTTTATCAAAATATGTAGAGTGGATTTACTTCAGTGTTTCGACACTCAGTTGAAAACGACTCCACGTGATTAAAGAAATTGAGGTAAGAATGCGTTCTTTTTGTAGGCCATTGTGGAAGGATCACTGTTACCAGACGGGGTACCTGCTAGGAAGCCGTGAGATGAGAGAGGCATCTACAAGGGGACATTGCTCCCGTGTAATAAAGAGCGGAAAATGGTTTAACGTGCGTTTGGAAATCCGCGGTTACAAAGTATATGTCATGATAAACAATAAGCACACTACAACCTTTAAATCACATTACCAATCGAGCGCAGACTTGACACCGGGAATCGGGCTACTTGTCACTGGTGGGTGTCAGAAGTCGATGCGTTTCAAAAATTTTGTGGTGTCGTCCCTTCCAGAGCTTCCATTTGTCTACAAAAACTGCCAAGGTGCTAGGGTTACTGCGAATGTGTTCAAGCTTTTGTCACACAACAGTAATGAACATGATGAATATCAAGGAATTTGCCGTGCCTTGTTTCCCGAGGTTCCTGTGGGAAAGAATTACGTGTTGAGTGTCAATATCCATGGTCTGGGAAGTGTAATGGGTGAAAAATACGGAGTAATATTCAATGCCAAGAGTGCTGATAGCTTTGAGTTTGTTTGTATCAGGTGAGTATTCAAAGCAACATTTATGATAATTGTTTTTTTGAAGAATAAAAGGAAGAAAAACAGAGCCGACTCCGGGGAAAAATTATTATTATTATTATTATTATTATTATTATTATTATTATTATTATTATTATTATTATTATTATTATTATTATTATTATTATTATTATTATTATTATTATTATTATTATTATTATTATTATTATGAGTTATGGAGTTATTATGGTGCCGAGTTCAATCCATGAGCCTAGGGCAGCCATAAGTCTGCTGGATTACTTGATGGATAGAGTCTTCCTAAGTATGTGAGCAGTTCCAAGGAGGACGGTCTTCTGTAGCTCTGTTATTCTGATATTGCCTGGGATCTTCGGTTCCCTTCTTGATAAGCCCAAAAGCTCCAGTGATCACTGGGACAGTTGTTGTTTTCATTCCCCACGTTTTCTCGATTTCAATCTCAAGATCTTTGTACTTTTGTGAGTTTTTCCTTCTTCTTCTTCTTCTTCTTCTTCTTCTTCTTCTTCTTCTTCTTCTTATTATTATTATTATTATTATTATTATTATTGATTTATTCTCGTTTTGATGTTACCTTGTAGACCCTACAACCGCGATAATTGCATTCAAGTGGGTAGCCTACAAGACAACGAAGTCAAAATTTATTCTAAGCCTAAAATATTGTCATGTGGATATGGATCTTTGAGAGGCGGAAGTTGGCATAATATCCGAGTTAAGGTGGCCGGAAGCGAAGTCAAAGTTCTTATCGACGACCTGACGGTAGCCGTCTTCATGAGCCACTTTGATCAAAGTGGTCGCGGAGGAGTAATACTGGGGAGCGGTGTTGAAAGAAAGCTAAGTTTTACAGACTATGCTCTCATAACTTAATGCACGGACAAGGTGAAATAGACTGGTCGTAAGCTGATGTTAAGTCTGGTTTTAAGCAACGAAGCGAAAGGGTTTAGGTTTCTTTTATTAAATAAGGGACTAGAGAGAGTATTGGGTAAAAATTAGCGCAAGATCCCGGTTGACTACAATCAGAAACCCATATGGGTTGAAACGTGTAACGGCCCCTTGTGTGCTGGGAAACAAGCTTCTGAATATTCAATTTGCTAAGTACCATATTTGGAACAACAAGAGCGAGGGGTTTCCAAATATGGTACTTAGCACTGAAACATTCAACTAATCAGTTCGCACTGAATATTCGGAAGCTGTGAACGCGCGTTACACGTTTCAACCCTTATGGGTTTCTGCTACTATATGATGTATTTATACTGTAATTCATATGGAATCCTGTATTCGGGACCGCAGAGTTCCTTTGTAAATTTCGTCATCCTTCCGGTTTCATTCTCAGGTTTTAGCTCTTGCTTTGACCGTATTCGTTAATTGTGGTTGGTTTATTCTTCGCTTGATTTTGTGAACATCACCGATGCAAGGCTCTATGAAATACAAGGTGCTATTGTAGCACTTGCAAACGAGGCTGTTTCAGACAAGATGCTCCGTCTTTGTCATTGCCCATCAGAGGCCGGTCAACGCGGTGCTACGAAAGTAACAACTGTCGAACACGCGGTTACGGTAAAGGCAATTTTGAAAACTGTTGCCAAGTATCATTATTTCAAATATCTAAGAATGCGAAAACGGAACGGAAGCCCGCGACTCTCATAGGTAGCCATGTGATTCCCTGAACGAAACAAAATCCGGCCTGAGGTGACGAAATGTATAGTCTGCTTAACACTAATCAAGTGCGTACGCCTGCACCTCTGCGTCTTCATTTAGCCTTGTTTCCATTTATCTTCTATTACAGGGAGTTAAAGAAGTTATTTAACCGTATTTATTCACTAGCAGAAATTCCATTATTCCCTGTTTTTGGTATGCGTATACGTAATTAATATCTTAGTTTTTTGTCTTTGCCATCGCCTTTTTTCTTGGCAGTGACTGAGACTAGACTTCTGAGCAACCATGGATAAATTCAGAAAATTAAATCAACATTGTTATCTAATTTTGTCATTAAGAAACGAATTTTCTGCTATGGAGTGTTACAAGTAAACAAAGCTTAGCAAATTTAATACAGATTTATTGTTTTCGTATATTGTTGGTTTTCGCTCACGTGATCAACAGCCATGTTTTTCAATGAAGACAAAAGAAAACGTTTGCACAATAGGAGTTCAATTCCGGGAGGATTGGTCCGGGGTATCAACATGGCCGCCGTTTGATGACGCGCGTGACGTCATGTATCCTAAATTTCTACCACGTGGACATTACCCTCGCTCACCGCCAACCCATCGGTGGCCTTCTGCGCAGACATTTTTGTGACTCGTCACGCAATCTTTTCTCATTCGTTTGTTCGTTGAGGAGAAAAGATTTGCGTGAAGATCGCAGGAGGCCAACACATCGGAGAAGTGAGATTCAATGGATCCCCTGAGGCGTTGCTTCTACGGTGTATTGTTTTTCTGCTTAATTTCGATAGGTTTTAAATTTCTCCAAAGCAACTTCAACAAAGGTAAGATTTCTTTGCAAGTTAAAATTAGGAAGTATAAGCGTTTCTGCTTTCTTGTGCCTCGGAGAAGGCACGAAATCCGAGGTGGTGTAGTAAGTGGTTTCCTCCTTTGCTCTTGCCGCCTTGACACTGCTGGTTTTATGATAATCAAGAGCTTTCCTATGCTAGGATTGGACAAAATGAAAGTGTTTGCGGTAGTGCCTTAGCACTGTGTATTCTTGGTTTAAGTTCCTGAACATCGGGCATTGGAGCAATTAAACGTTGTAGGCCTTTTGTTAACCGAACCACGCTGGAGTCCGTTTTCAATGCCTTAGTTCAACCGTACTTTAATTACTGCAGCGAGATCTGGGGGCATTGTAACAAAAGTCTTTCGAATAAGCTCCAAAAGTTGCAAAATCGGGCTGCCCGTATTCTAACCTTCTCCAGTTATGACACAAGCGTTGATCCTCTTTTTGAGCAACTCAACTGGAAATGGTTGGATACTCAGCGACAAATACAAGTGGCCACCATGGTTTATAAATCTGTACATGGTCTTGCGCCCGACTATCTTGGTTCTCTTTTCACTAAATATGATCCACCTTATCATTTAAGGAACTCTGAAAACAAACTAGCTGTTCCATTGCCCCGCACCAATTTCCTGAAAAGTAGCTTTAGCTATAATGGTGCGGTTATGTGGAACAGCTTGTCCCCTGAATTGCAGCAAGCAAAATCACTTCAATTTTTTCGAAATGGTTGTCGCGATTTGTTCGTCTGAAACGACTAAACGCACACGTCATCTATGTAAAGCAGAATTTCTTTATTTTCTCTATTTTTCTCTTTTAATTTTGGATCATGTTTATATAGATTGAAGTAGATTGTAATTTTTATTATTATTATTTTATCTGATAGATTTACCGTGTTTAAATAAAAATAAAGTTCAAATTCAAGTTCAAGAACAAAATTCAACTAATTTCAATTTCTCCTGATAAATTTTTTTTTTTTCAAATAGATTAAGTTGAACCATGAAGTTAACAAAAATTGATATCGGAAGGAGGGAATTGTTCATGGGCACTACCTGTTGCCATGACGTCTGTAAGCGTGTTAAAGGTCATTGACAATCTACTTACAAAATATGTGACTCCTGCTGGTTTTAATGATTCACGTAGCACAGATGGCTTGAGACGATAGTTCTTTGGTTTATGAGGCTTTAGAGCATTTAAAGCAAATTGACGGAATCAACATCAGTATGGGCGAGCATAGTTCTCACCCTTTTTATCTGGATGCTTCGGCGAATAATTGTTAAATATATCGAAAGTGGGCTATTAATGTTCCGTAATCGTATTCTCAGTATTGGACTGGAACTAGCTTGCAATAGAGGCTGATGCAAGGGAATCTTTTCAAATGAAAATGCTTTTAATATACTTCCCCGCATTAGCCTCCATTACAAGCTAGTTCCAGTCCAATACTGAGAATACGAATATGGTCTATTGGTTCGGTACATGAGAAGCGCGACTTATGAATCAATTGGATTTGACAGATTTGTAATTGGGTCGACCCGCCGTTCTATTCGACTGATCTAGTCGAATAGAACGGCAAAAGCACGACGCTGATCGTCTCATGTGCCGAATCAAATGCATACATTACGCACACATTACATACATAATATTTTCCCCAGAACTGTGTGCGCGTAGACTATTCGGCATGCGTACAAGCCCTGGCCCCTGATTTAAACAAAATAGTTCGACTCAAATAAGTTCGACGTAAGAATAAATTGACGAACTTAATTATTTGCGTCGACCCAAACACCCATTAGGTTCGGCACATGAAAAGGTCGACGTTTGAACCGGGCCTAATTTGACAAGGAACTGCCTGGTTGGTCGCCTTCATATTGCACCGTTACGGTCTAACAGAGTAGCATTGAAATTTCTCTTACTTCTTCAACAGAATTTAAAAGAAAATCCAAGGAAAAATACTATGAAAGCTCATCTATTGATCAAGGAATGAAAATGCTAGTACAAGAGCGACGTAAATTGGTTCAAGATTACTGCAAACGTTACAGAAGGAACGACACAGTAATTGGAAAAGATCTTCGATATCACTTGGTCTTTCACAGCAAGAAGGTAATCTATTGTTTCGTCCCAAAAGTTGCCAGTTCTCAATGGAAGAAAGAACTGTGTTTGTTAAATGAAGATAATCAAACTTGTAGCAAGGGCCTGCACGAGGCTGACTTCAAACGCCTGAATCACTATCATCCCGAGGAAGCACTTAACATGCTCAATAATTATTTCACTTTCATGTTTACTCGAGAGCCGTTTGAACGTTTACTTTCAGCCTATAAGAACAAATTTTTGAAAGAAAATAAAATTTTTCGTCGCGCTATTGGTAGAAACATTATCAAACTTACTAGACCAAACGCGACAAAATATGCGCTTGAAACTGGCAGCGGAGTTACTTTTCCGGAATTCACGAAGTATGTTGTCAAAACACAGCATCTTGATGAACATTGGAGTCCAATTGACCAACTTTGTCACCCGTGCGCTATTAACTATGATTTCATCGGGCACTATGAAAGTCTTTCACAGGATGCTTCATATTTGGTAAAATTAGCGGGTATCGACGACCGCGTGTCCTTCCCACCAGTCCACCCGTCTAATACAACAGCTGAGTTGCTGCAATATTATTCGCACATTCCAAAAGGAAGGATTTCGGAGCTGGCACAAATTTATCAGAGCGACATTGGAATGTTTGGATATTCCTTTCCAGGAAAATTAGGATCATTTTACAATTGATGAGACGAACAATTTTTTTTTTGTGTGAAAGTGCATTGTACTAATGGCGCTCCCTACAGCATCTGAGCTGACTGCAAACAATAAACGAAATTACAGTGTAGAATCGAATGTTATTGTTTCCAGAAGCAGCGACGTAAAGCCGCGGCTACACCACGGATTTTTTGCTCGCGCTGGTAATGCGATTTTTTCAAATTTTGTCACGTCGCCAGCGTGCGAAGAAAATCGCAAGTGTTGCCACCCTTGAACTGGCAACACGACAGCTAAAAAAATCGCGAGAAATTCAACTCATTCAATTTCTTGCGATTTTTTTCTGGGATTTTTTCAGCTGTCGCGTCGCCATTTTAAGGGTGGCTACACTTGCGATTTTCATCGCGCGCTGTCCGCGACGCGACGAAATTTGAAAAAATCGCATCACCGGCGCAAGCAAAAAATCGCTCGTGTAGCCGCGGCTTAAGAGCCGACCTTCACTACTGCCAAGGCCCCCAGCAACCGTTCTTTTCAGCAAACACTCTTGCCTGGGGATCAGATGGCTTGTTGAGCGGTTGAACCATGCTTTTTACGTAATACACCATTCTCTTCTTTAACTTTGCTACCACATCCAAATACTTGCTACTGTTACTGAGATCGTTGTGCTCGTTGGGGTCCGCGGTTATGTTGTAAAGAGCCACTTGAATTGGAGCAGATTGTTGATACTAGATTGGTTGAAAATGAAATAAATGAATTAGAAGAGAATTAAAAGGAAGAAAGAGTGGAAAGGATTGGTGCCACGTCGTTGGTAAAAGAAAGTGAAATACCCATGGCTGCTCAAATGAACTACATCGATGATTATCTTTTTGTTTTCAGTTCCAGTGAATCAATTTATTTAAAAAGTAGCTTAAAGTAAAAGTACGGTAAAAGCGAACGACGGTCAGTATAAAGGTTCAGTTTCAGTTTCACTTTCAGCCGTTAAATGTCCGTCGTTGGACGTAGGAGGGACGACTTGGATAGTTTTGTAAGAAACTGGCACCATGTTGTGTGCAAAACGAGGCTGGAGGACAATGGGGAAGGCCTGCAGTATCAAGGTTACTGATAAGTTTTGTTTAGTTTTCTTTTAATGAAGACCTTCCTTTAGAAAAGTGAAGACCAAACGACATGTATGAACTAACCGTCAACAAGCCAGAGTTCAGTCGTTCTCTTGAATAATCAGCACCGGATTGTTTTTGATGTTCGTGTTTGATGTTAAAGCTCTTCTCCAGTTCAGGTGGTTTATACCACGTGACATTAGGGACATTAAGCAATATCTTCATGTCGCCTACACGTAAAGAAGCTCCCTCTGAGCTATCGATATTGATGACCAGTTCTTTTCTTGGTGACGATTTACCAGTGGAGATTGTCTCCCACACATCAAACCCATCCACAGGTTTTGGGTTAATTGGATCAAAACTGCCTCCTGTCAAAGAGAAATTGGATTCTCCTTAATTTTAGCAGGGTCCGAAATTTCATCACTAACATTGCAGTTACAGCTCTCAAAAAACTTATTTTTTTCGTTATCTCCACGTGCATAATATTTAACAATTATTCGCCGAAGGCGAAGTGATTATCGGTGATTAGTATATACTAAAACAGTGGATAGCGTTGAACTCGCGCGCTGATTGGCTACTCAAACTCCGGATATCCTGTGCTATTTACCTCCGAGCAACTCGGGAAAAAATGGCGTCCCGATTTGCATCCGTGACAAGTGAAGAAAACATCCAAATTAATTCTTTGTGCTGTGTATTATCTCACTGTTTTAGTATATACTAAAACAACTATTCACCTCCGAGCAATTCGCGCGGAATTTGGGCCCGAAAATGTTGTAATCTTTGCAGAAATAAATGAGTTAAAATCATCTTTTTGTGCTATATTATCTCACTGTTTGAGTATATACTAAAACAACTATTCACCTCAGTGTCGGTGGCTAGTGATGGATATTTACCTCGCCGCTTCGCGGCTCGGTAAATATCCACAACTAGCCACCTCCACTGCTTCGGTGAATAGTTGTTAAATATTCACCAAGACGAAGTCGAGGTGAATATTCACCGATAATCACTGAGCCTGAGGCGAATAATTGTTGTAATATAAATATACAGGCGAAATCATCTTCACTTACAGTGGCAAAACGACTAGTGGCGGCCATTTTGTGATTACGGGCTGCTAATCCGAGATAGCGAGCCAATGAGAGCGCGCGATTTTGTATAATCACCTGTGTATTTATACTAAACGGCTATGTAATAAGGAGCGTGCACGTGCGTTATTAAGGTAATGCTGCTTTGTCTTTCAACGACATGGCGACTGAGGTCACCGATATCACGAAACGGGGTATTATTTTAAAAAATTTCCATTATCATGAACCTCGGCCTAATGCTGAGAAAATATACAGTACTTTAAATAGAAAAAGGAAAGCGATTGCTTACCAGCAAGCTTGATTAATGTTGGATACCAGTCAGTCACATGCATTAGTTCTTTGCTCCTCACCCCCGTTTGTTTTAACAAGTTGCCGTAAACAAACGCGGTCCCACGGGCACCTCCCTCCCAGACAGTGTGTTTTGTACCACGGAGAGGCCAGTTATATCCTCCAGAGTCAGGTAACCCACCGTTGTCAGTGCTAAATATAACCAGTGTGTCATCCCATAACCTGAAACAGTCGACAGATTTACCGGAGAAAAGCATTTAGACTTACGTGCGGTCTTGCTTGTAAACGCGTGTTTCTTGGAAGGATCTGAATCTTAAAGGCCGTTTACACGACAGAGAAATTTGGTCCGGACCCGCCAAAAAAGCAGTACGGACCCATAACTTTTGTAAAGAAACACTGGAGTTTCTACAGGGCCATAGGCGCCTATGGCCCTGCAGAAACTCCAGTGTTTCTTTACAAAATTTATGGGTCCGTACCGCTTTTTTGAGGGGTCCGGACCCAAATTTCTCTGTCGTGTAAACGGTCTTTTAGTATAGTATCAGTAAGGATGAGATTGGGACCAAAGCATATTTAAAGCGCATCAGGCAGGCTACTAGACGGTTTATGGATGACCCCGGAACGCAGTACCACAGCCGGGTGTCACGGCTAGCGTCCAGATGTAATTAATTCAGAGTCGATTTTGATGAGGGCTGAAAAGGAAAAACCCTTTAGCAAGGTTGAAATCGAGTAAAACTCAGCCCGTATACGATATGCGCGTTGGTTGGCTTGACCACTGCGCCTGCCTTCTTCCTTTTATTAAAAAGGTTCATTTTTGCAGCTGCCCAGCTGATAGTTCGATTTATCTTACCCTGCTTCTTGAAACATCCTAGTGAGATTTCCTACAGCCTCGTCCAGTATATCCACCATACCAGCATATGTTCTTCTAACATTGTCCTTGATAAACTTGTATTTGTCGACGTACTTTTGTGGTGCTTGGACTGGAGAATGAACATTCTGGAATGCCATGTACAAGAACAAAGGCTTCGCGGGATCATGTGACCTCACTATTCTCTCTGCTCGCTAATAATCCAGAGATGAAACAAATTTTCGTATCATAATTTTGTCGTATTGCTTCGAGGAACAGTCATTAGGAAATGTCCCAGCCTTTACAGAGTCCGCTAGAAAGCCTAATGGAAGGAAGGTAATGAGGCGAGCTTACGAAACAAAGCAAGTCGGTAAAAGCAACTAATTCTCCTATTTTACTCTCTGGCGACTTTTTCAGGATGGACTGTAATTCTTGTTATCAAATGATGTTGCAGATTTCGAAGAATCCTCAGTGGAGAAGACAGATTCTACCCATTTCTGTAGCCCACATCCGAACTCCTCTACTGATTTGAGTTTTTCTCCCTTACTACCTTAAGAGGTTACCCTGGGACCCTGGGAACGAGGTTGATGAGCGACACTATAGGACATTTGCTTAAAGACGCCATTTGACAACAACTACCAGAATCCTTCAGGTTTTGCTTGTCTCATGCTAATTAGAGGTATTGTTATTTTTACCCCACTGGGAATACAAAATTTAAATAAGAAAAGAAAAACAAATTGAATTCTGGTAGTTGTAGTCAAATGACGCCATCATGAAAGTTGCCTATTGAGAGGAAAGGTTCTTTATTACTTTAAGCAGAAACTGATGACAAAAGTTACCTGCATATAAGCATACGTAGCGTAAGTTCCGTTCCAGGTTCTTGAAGGCTCTTCTCCATCGTGAAAATCTAAAAATCCCTCAACTGAGTGAGAGTAATGATTCTCTGAACCGTCCCAAAATCCAAACGCAGTATCAAAGCCTCTTTTTGTGGGAATATAAGGCCACTTGTAGAAACCTAAATGCCATTTTCCCACCAAATGATTTGCATAACCTGTTTTAGAGGCAGATCAGTTTCTCAGTGCCAAAGGTCACGCAAATGAGGCCCCAGAAGTGTGGCTCTAAATATATACTTCAGCATAAATTCTAAATGTTTAAGACCTACCAACTTTCTTCAGTTCTTCAGGGAGAATACTGTACTCTAATGGCAATCCGTAGGGGTTATCAGGGTGTATAACTCCATGCTGTAGACCTAAAGAGAAACATGTGAAGAGTGAGTTTCACAAATTGCGTATATTGAATTTAAAATTTAAGCACATCAAGACAGCTCTTGATGTAAAAGCATCTTAAAGATGCGATTGAGCCGCGATAAATGTATGCTCGTTAGAATACTATCGAATTTCAACACTCAGAAGACTCTACTCGACTCTAGGGGCAAAGAATTTGCCACGCCGACAACTGAACGTATTTGCAAGAAATACATAACAGTAATTTGAGTGGCTTATGAGGTAATATTGACAGTAACAAAAGGATGTAAAGTATTGTATTACCTCCTTTTGTTACTATTTGCAAGAGCTTCGAAAGAAGTTGCCGTGAATTGCCGTAGGCTATTTGGTTCACGGGGGTGCAGTGGTGAGAGCACTCGCCTCCCACCCACTTATGTGGCCGGGGTTCGATTCTCAGACTAGGCGTCATATGTGGGTTGAGTTTGTTGGTTCTCTACTCTGCACTGATAAGTTTTCTCCGGGTACTCCGATTTCCCCTCACCACAAAAACCAACACTTGACTTGATTTGTGTTATTTGTTAATTTCAGTTTACATTGTCCCCAATTAATGCTCCGGCGCTAGAACGACTAGACACTAAAATTAAGTTCCTTTCCTTTACCTGTATGTATTGGGTACCTTCCCGTCATCAAAGCGGATCTTGTAGGTGTACACAACGGCTGTACGTAGTAATTATCCAATATTACTCCTTGTCTGGCGAGTTTATCAATATTTGGAGTTTCTATGACAGATCCATGAAACCCGACATCACTCCAGCCAAGGTCATCCGCCAGAATGAATAAAATGTGGGGAGGTTTAAAGTTGGTTGCGTCCAGAGACAACACTGTGTTTACTCTAGAAAGAAAAATTGAAACAAACCAAAGTAATGCAGCCTCCATTTTGATAGCTTGGTGCTACTGACTGGTCACATGACAGTCACATTTGTATGACCTTTGATTGGTCTTGGATGAACTTTTGTCACGAATGCAATAAAGAACGAAGACGCGCGCGCGAAGAAACTGAAAAGCTATCGATTTTGGTTACGACGTCATCGTACGACGTATCGGCGGCAGGACTATTTCGGGGGTGTGGGTAGGGGTAGGGAGTGAAGGGTGCCATAGCATTTTTGTAAAGATTTGGGTTGTTTCAGCTAAAGTACCCTTCACCCCTACCCTCACCCCTTACCCCCTACCCCCGGAATAGTGATACTGCTTGTCGGCGGTGTCCGCGGTTTTTTGGCGGGAATTTGCATGGCCAGCGTACTGCATTTCACAATTTGAAGACAACCCAAACGCAAGCCAAATAGTTTCTTCAATATGTTGTTAAACGAGGAGAGAGGAGAAAGAGAGAGAAAAAACAGTATGTAGGCGGCAGGTAAGATGCTCAAGTAATGTGAAAGAGAGCGACTGAGACCACGAAAAACAGGCGAAATATTGATGACAAATAACGAGAGAGAGAGGCAAGAAAGAGCCCGAGTAAAGAAGCGAAATTATACTGAAGAGCAGCGGAAGAAAGAGCAAGCACGAGTTCGAGAAAACAGACCGAATAATGGTGGCGGAAAACGGCAAAAAGAGTAATAGTAAAAAGATCAAGAGATGGGAAAATTTATAGTAATTGTCGTATCATGGGATGTATGGTGGTCGAATTTCATGGTCGATATTGACCTGCGATCAGGCCGTTGAGCATCGCTCTCGTGTCCTCTTCTGTCGGCCCACGCTTTCGTCGTCCAGGCTCATAACGAAATCGCTGGCTGGTCGAATTGGCTGGTCGTGTATTGTCAGCTGTTGTCAGCGGTAAACTTGAATTGTGATCATGTGATCACTGCCCGCCAAAACAGAATTCAGCTTCGTGGGAAAAGTGATAAATTTGTGCTCTTAATTTCTTCCTGTTTTTAAGCAGGCATTTTTAATTTTTGACTTTTTCTGAGAAGAATTGTCCCTGAGGTAAGTGTGTGTAGATCCAAGCGTAGAAGTGTACGTGAGTTTCACGGCAAATAGTTGCTTTCACTCAGTAGATAGAGCCTTTGATATTTATGGACACATATGTGTCGACATTTTAACATCTGCAGTTTCAATTGACAAATATTGCTATCCTTTAAAATGCACTTCTGTTTTGTGTTAAAATTTGTCTTTTTTAAATTTACGTATATCTAATTTTAAGTTGATGAAAAAGCACCTTTACCTAAACTGCAGAATAAACTTTTTATATGGCTCGTTCTTAAACATTGCCATTACAAAAGCACAATAGTTTTGATTGATAAAGTAACTTTACTATTATTTTTTTATAGCTTAAGTGGGAGTACATAGATGATGCCTGTTTTGGAAACACCTGAGGAAGAGGATGCTTGTAGCAGCAGTGCAGAGGCCAGCCCTGCAGTCAGTACCCCATCTGCAATGAGTAAGGTAATGAGCACAGGCTTTGATGATCAAAAGTTGTGGTTGGATCTTAAACATTCCATTGTGTGACTTTGCCTGTATTTATTGTTACACCGGAAAGACAAACCAATCACCAAGACGCAGCGGAAGAAAGGTGAAACAGAGGATACTGTATGGACATCCAGGCATGCCTGGTGGAACACCGGTCACGTCTCTGTCTCAATCCACGAAATTGAAAGCAATGTCAGACAGCAGCTCAGATGCTGAACAAGAAGAAAAAGAAGAAGATAGGTTATTGATTCATATTTGAAATAATGATGATGATGATGATGATGATGATAATAATAATAACAATGACGATAATGGCAATGATGATTTTCTTGACGGAAATTATTGCAGTTAATG
This sequence comes from Montipora foliosa, assembly GCF_036669935.1. Classification (NCBI taxonomy): domain Eukaryota; kingdom Metazoa; phylum Cnidaria; class Anthozoa; order Scleractinia; family Acroporidae; genus Montipora; species Montipora foliosa. The sequence continues at coordinate 30,682,071 of NC_090881.1, forward strand.
GGACTCAAGGAAGGAACTTAAAGGGCTTGAGTGGTACTCAAACCTATGACTGTCCTTAAGTTGTTTCATTTACACAGTTTTGATGAATGACTTTGATGGATTCTAGCCAGAGCTTAGCATAATTTCTCCTTTTATGGGATATAGAATGAAGTCTTTATAATTGACCAGTTCTTAGATGGTAGAGCAAGAAAACAAAGATGTTTCATTTCTGCAGTTGCAATTAACTACTTTCATATTTTCTCCAAAAGTAAGTCATAGTAATTGGACTGAATGGTGTACAATAATATTGACCTCTTTAGCTTGTATGTTTTGTTTTCCCATTTCAGACCATGTGATGTTGCTCTGGAGAACAGTTTCTATCAAAGATTTGGTTTTATCAACAGAGTTGATAATGTAAATTGGCCACAATACAGAGATTCTAAAAGCTAGTTTCTTTCAAAGGTTGTGGTATATACGTGCTTATGTACAAATAACTTATGAAAAAACAAAAGGAGAATTCCCTTGAGAATGTCACATGGTCTGAAATGGGAAACGAAACATGCAAGCAAAAGAGGTCAATTCAAGGAGTAACTGTGCAAGTGATTTTAAAATCAGCCGAGCACGAAGCGCGAGGTTCATTTGAAATTACGAACACGATTACTCCCTGAATTGTACGACACAAGGTTCAATTAGGTAAGAACTGCATGCTAGCACGCAAATAGAGCACTATATACGTTTTTACCATATATAGTAACGACATGTACTCACCTACAATCACATTCACTTGTATGCACTTTCCTTCACTTGTACGCACTCACCTTCACTGTTATGCACTTTCCTTCACTTGTACGCACTCACCTTCACTTTCATGCACTTCCCTTCACTTGTACGCACTCACCTTCACTTTCATGCACTTCCCTTCACTTGTACGCACTCACCTTCACTTTTATGCACTAACCTTCACTTGTACGCACTCACGTTCACTTTTATGCACTAACCTTCACTTGTACGCACTCACCTTCACTTTTATGCACTTCCCATCACTTGTACGCACTCACCTTCACTTTCATGCACTAACCTTCACTTGTACGCACTCACCTTCACTTTTATGCACTTCCCTTCACTTGTACGCACTCACCTTCACTTTCATGCACTTTCCTTCACTTGTACGCACTCACCTTCACTTGAACGCACTCACCTTCACTTTTATGCACTTACCTTCACTTGTACGCACTCACCTTCACTTTTATGCACTAACCTTCACTTGAACGCACTCACCTTCACTTTTATGCACTTACCTTCACTTGTACGCACTCACCTTCACTTTCATGCACTTCCCTTCACTTGTATGCACTCACTTTCACTTGAACGCACTCACCTTCACTTTTATGCACTAACCTTCACTTGGACGCACTCACCTTCACTTTTATGCACTTTCCTTCACTTGTACGCACTCACCTTCACTTTCATGCACTTTCCTTCACTTGTACGCACTCATCTTCACTTTTATGCACTAACCTTCACTTGAACGCACTCACCTTCACTTTCATGCACTTTCCTTCACTTGTACGCACTCACCTTCACTTTCATGCACTTTCCTTCACTTGTACGCACTCACCTTCACTTTTATGCACTAACCTTCACTTGGACGCACTCACCTTCACTTTTATGCACTTTCCTTCACTTGTACGCACTCACCTTCACTTTCATGCACTTTCCTTCACTTGTACGCACTCACCTTCACTTTTATGCACTAACCTTCACTTGAACGCACTCACCTTCACTTTCATGCACTTTCCTTCACTTGTACGCACTCACCTTCACTTTCATGCACTTTCCTTCACTTGTACGCACTCACCTTCACTTTTATGCACTAACCTTCACTTGGACGCACTCACCTTCACTTTTATGCACTTTCCTTCACTTGTACGCACTCACCTTCACTTTCATGCACTTTCCTTCACTTGTACGCACTCACCTTCACTTTTATGCACTAACCTTCACTTGAACGCACTCACCTTCACTTTCATGCACTTTCCTTCACTTGTACGCACTCACCTTCACTTTCATGCACTTTCCTTCACTTGTACGCACTCACCTTCACTTTTATGCACTAACCTTCGCTTGGACGCCCTCACCTTCACTTTTATGCACTTTTCTTCACTTGTACGCACTCACCTTCACTTTCATGCACTTTCCTTCACTTGTACGCACTCACCTTCACTTTTATGCACTAACCTTCACTTGGACGCACTCACCTTCACTTTTATGCACTTTTCTTCACTTGTACGCACTCACCTTCACTTTCATGCACTTTCCTTCACTTGTACGCACTCACCTTCACTTTTATGCACTAACCTTCACTTGAACGCACTCACCTTCACTTTTATGCACTTACCTTCACTTGTATCCACTCACCTTCCCTTGGATGCACTTACATTCACTTGTATCCACTCACCTTCACTTGCATACACTTCCCTTCACTTTTATGCACTTACCTTCACTTGAACGCACTCACCTTCATTTGTATGCACTTACCTTCACTTGAACGCACTCACCTTCACTTTTATGCACTTGCATTCACTTGTATGCACTCACCTTCACTTGCCTGCACTTCCCTTCACTTGTATGCACTGGCCTTCACTTGTACGCACTCAACTTCAGTTTGTCGCACTCACCTGCACTTTTGTGCACTGATCTTCACTGGATGCACTCACCATCCCTTGCAATTCAAAAATATTCCCTCCTTAGTATTGGCCTCTACGAAAGTAACTGCCCACTTAAAGGTTGTTACTTTTCGTAAAATATAGCTTAACTACAATAAGACACCGTAAGATGTGACGTTTCAAGCATTACTTTCGATCTACGTAGAAGGCGATTTGAAAGAGTATTTAACGTAACAGAAGTAACGGAAACAAGGGAACAACCATTACTCTAATCACGCTTTAGAGTACCATCATTTGGGGCCATTTATGCATATGTAGGCAGTGTGCTTAATATATTCATGCTTTTAAAATTCCTTTCCTCTTTGTCTGAAATCAATGCCAGAATGATTTATAATCCATTATTCAGCCACAGTTTGGGGTGGTATAAATAATCCATTAATTGAAAAACTCCCAAAACACCGAGGTCATGCTGCATGCTAGGGTCAGAACAAAATGTAGTTAAGAAGACTGTTCTTCAGCATCTTTTCCTCCACTTAGGTGGGAAAATTTGATCTCCAACCGAAAAAAACGACAAAGCAGGGTAGGATTTTATAGATTGTGCTAGCATAATTTTGAGCATAATCTTAGCATAATTTTAGCATAATTTGACTTGTTTGCCATGGTTTTTAAAGAGCACAATGCAAACTCTGAAAATGATAATCAAGATATATCAGTAGATCGACATGTTATTTAGAGAATGAATGAAATAAAGCTCTTAAAAGCCTAAATCGATGAATAACTGAATTTTACCAGACATATAAGTGATCTGTGCTCCAAGGCCAGTCAAATAGGAGGGGTCTTTGTGCGGCTACGTTATTTGATACCTTGTGATTTTGAACTGTCTCTTTATAAGTAATCGATTCTGCCCCATCTGGCCTATTGCCATCTAATCTGGAACTTTTACAATGCATCGGATCGGAGAAGGCTCCAACGGATTCAGGAACGAGGGCTTAGAGCGGTGTACCAAACAAGATCAGCGTCCTATCAATAACTTGCTAGACCGCGCTAAACTACCAACGTTGTACAATAGGCGTCCACCAGACATTGCAAAGTTGATTTTTAAAGTTAAGCGCAGTCTCATACCTGAGAATATTTCTGACTTATTTAATTTAAACAACGCTCATTGTGACTCACGGACTAGTGACTTCGAATTACAAAGATTTGGTAGCAATTCAATAAAATATACCGGCCCTCTAATTTGATCAAAGTTGACAAGACAGTTAAAATTGACCGAAACTCGGGACTCGCTTAAGAGGTACATTAGGAAAGTTGATTATAATTATTATTATTATTATTAGTAGTAGTAGTAGTAGTAGTAGTCGTCGTCGTCGTCGTCGTCGTCGTCGTCGTCGTCGTCGTCGTCGTTGTCGTAGTAGTAGTAGTAGAGTGCACAGAAGTAAAGGTAAGTGCATACAAGTGAAGGTGAGTGCATGCAAGTGAACGTGAGGGCATAGAAGTGAAGGAAAGTGCATACAAGTGAAGGTGAGTGCATGCGAGTGAAGGTAAGTGCATGCAAGTGTACGTGAGTGCATAGAAGTGAAGGTAAGTGCATACAAGTGAAGGTGAGTGCATACAAGTGAAGGTGAGTGCATACAAGTGAAGGTGAGTGCGTTCAAGTGAAGGTGAGTGCGTACAAGTGTAGGTGAGTGCGTTCAAGTGAATGTAAGTGCATGCAAGTGAAGATGAGTGCATACAAGTGAAGGTGAGTGCATACAAGTGAAGGTGAGTGCATACAAGTGAAGGTGAGTGCGTACAAGTGAAGGAAAGTGCGTACAAGTGAAGGTGAAAGCGTACAAGTGAAGGTGAGTGCATAGAAGCGAAGGTGAGTGCGTACAAGTGAAGGTGAGTGCGTACGAGTGAAGGTGAGTGCGTACAAGTGAAGGTGAGTGCGTACCAGTGAAGGTGAGTGCATACAAGTGAAGGTGAGTGCATAGAAGTGAAGGTGAGTGCGTACAAGGGAAGGAAAGTGCGTACAAGTGAAGGTGAATGCGTACGAGTGAAGGTGAGTGCGTACCAGTGAAGGTGAGTGCATACAAGTGAAGGCGAGTGCGCACAAGTGAAGGTGGGTGCGTACAAGTGTAGGTGAGTGCGTTCAAGTGAATGTAAGTGCATACATGTGAAGGTGAGTGCATACAAGTGAAGGTGAGTGCATAGAAGTGAAGGTGAGTGCGTACAAGTGAAGGTGAGTGCATAGAAGTGAAGGTGAGTGCATAGCAGCGAACGTGATTGCATAGCATTGAAGGTGAGTGCATAGAAGCGAAGGTGAGTGCGTGCCAGTAAAGGTGAGTGCGTACCAGTGAAGGTGAGTGCGTACAAGTGAAGGTGAGTGCATACAAGTAAAGGTGAGTGCGTACAAGTGAAGGTGAGTGCATGGAAGTGAAGGTGAGTGCGTATAAAGGGGAGTGCGTTCCAGTGAAGGTGAGTGCGTTTAAGTGAATGTGAGTGCGTTCAAGTGAATGTTAGTGCATGCAAATGAAGGTCAGTGCATAGAGGTGAAGGTGAGTGCATAGAAGTGAAGGTGAGTGCGTACAAGTGAAGGAAAGTGCGTACAAGTGAAGGTGAGTGCGTACAAGTTAAGGTGTGTGCATAGAAGTGAAGGTGAATGCGTACAAGTGAAGGAAAGTGCGTACAAGTGAAGGTGAGTGCGTACAAGTAAAGGTGAGTGCGTACAAGTAAAGGTGAGTGCATAGAAGTGAAGGTCGGTGCGTACAAGTGAAGGTTAGTGCGTTCAAGTGAATGTAAGTGCATGCATGTGAAGGTGAGTGCATAGAAGTGAAGGTGAGTGCATAGAAGTGAAGGTGAGTGCGTACAAGTGAAGGTGAGTGCGTACAAGTGAAGGTGAGTGCGTACAAGTGAAGGTGAGTGCATAGAAGTGAAGGTGAGTGCGTACAAGTGAAGGAAAGTGCGTACAAGTGAAGGTGAGTGCGTACAAGTGAAGGCGAGTGCGTACAAGTGAAGGGAAGTGCGTACAAGTGAAGGGGAGTGCGTACAAGTGAAGGTGAGTGCATGGAAGTGAAGGTGAGTGCGTATGAAGGGGAGTGTGTTCCAGTGAAGGTGAGTGCATTCAAGTGAATGTGAGTGCGTTTAAGTGAATGTAAGTGCATGCAAATGAAGGTCAGTGCATAGAGGTGAAGGTAAGTGCATAGAAGTGAAGGTGAGTGCGTACAAGTAAAGGAAAGTGCGTACAAGTGAAGGAAAGTGCGTACAAGTGAAGGTGAGTGCGTACAAGTGAAGGTGAGTGCGCACAAGTGAAGGTGAGTGCATAGAAGTGAAGGTGAGTGCGTACAAGTGAAGGAAAGTGCGTACGAGTGAAGGTGAGTGCATAGAAGTGAAGGTGAGTGCGTACCAGTGAAGGTGATTGCGTACAAGTGAAGGTGAGTGCATAGAAGTGAAGGTGAGTGCGTACAAGTGAAGGAAAGTGCGTACAAGTGAAGGTGAGTGCGTACAAGTGAAGGCGAGTGCGTACAAGTGAAGGGAAGTGCGTAAAAGTGAAGGGGAGTGCGTACAAGTGAAGGTGAGTGCATAGAAGTGAAGGTGAGTGCGTACAAGTGAAGGCGAGTGCGTACAAGTGAAGGGAAGTGCGTACAAGTGAAGGGGAGTGCGTACAAGTGAAGGTGAGTGCATAGAAGTGAAGGTGAGTGCGTACAAGTGAAGGAAAGTGCGTACAAGTGAAGGTGAGTGCGTACAAGTGAAGGGAAGTGCGTACAAGTGAAGGGGAGTGCGTACAATTGAAGGTGAGTGCATAGAAGTGAAGGTGAGTGCGTACAAGTGAAGGAAAGTGCGTACAAGTGAAGTCGAGTGCGTACAAGTGAAGGCGAGTGCGTAGGAGTGAAGGCGAGTGCGTACAAGTGAAGGCGAGTGCGTACAAGTGAAGGCGAGTGCGTACAAGTGAAGGAGAGTGCGTACAAGTGAAGGCGAGTGCGTACAAGTGAAGGCGAGTGCGTACAATTGAAGGGGAGTGCGTACAAGTGAAGGGGAGTGCGTACAAGTGAAGGCGAGTGCGTGCAAGTGAAGGGGATTGCATAAAAGTGAAGGTAAGTGCATAAAAGTGAAGGTGAGTGCATAGAAGTAAAGGTGAGTGCGTACAAGTGAATGTGAGAAAGGCTAAGTGAATGGCATTGTATGTTAGTGTGTATTGGTACCATATTACTATATATGGACATGTATAGTGCTCTATATGCATGCTAGCATGCAGGTTAAGCCTTCAATTAATAATTAATCGTATCTATTACAAAATTCAAAAAAGTTCAAATTAGATTCAATCTGTTTTGCAAACAGTAGGAAAACAGCAAGAATGACCCTATCCAAGTGTAGGTGATTGACTCACGAATGGCGTAGGTGTCCAATTACAATTATCCAATTTGGAGTTGTTCAAATTGGACATCCATGTGATTGTGCCAATTACATGACAAATAGGCATGTACAGAACCAATCAAAATTTAGAATTATGTAATAGTTGCATAATGTTTAAAAGCAAGGAAGCTGTGGGCTTTCTCTTTGATGATGTAGGCAATGATGAAGACCTCGAATTTGAAGGCTTTTAACAAAACACTGATACAAACTGAAGTTAGCTTCATTTTGACACTTTGTACATGTAAACAGTTTAGGATTTGATGATACCAGAAATTATTTTGTAAATTTTAATGTTGATGTATTAAAGTTTGTGTTTACAATTATTTTTGTTAAATGTTTCTTTACTTGAGTAGTCCAGAAAGTCAAGATTATGCAAATTAGTGTAGAAAAATAACCTGTCCAGTGCCCATGGCCAGGCAAACGCCAACCCCCAACCTTTTACCAAATTTAGTGACTGAGGGGGAGGGGGGGGTGCTTACGTGGTAAAATACAGTATGATATTTCATTGAGAATAGCTGATAGATTTATGCATGCTGTCTGTTGCAAATTTGTTTTGCTGTTAAAGAAATTATCATCAGATCCAGTTTTTTTCATGCCTTTTTCCAGTGACAAGTCTGGAAAAGAATCAAGCGAGGATAGTGACTTGGAAGCACCAGTGCCTGTTCCAATACAAAAAAAGGGAAGAAAACGAGCTGCTGGAATTTTCAAGGGCACACCAGTAAGCCACCTTAATAATAATTATAAACAATCTACAGCTTTAAGTGCCCCTGTGCTAAAAAAAATCACTTCCTTTTTTTCTTCAGATGTTGAAAGTGTGTTTGCTTTTAACACCTGACTGGCCAAATTTTGAGCTTTGATTTTTGTCCAAAGGCTGTTTACTTTGAGTGTAAGTTTTGGATTTCACCGCCCGCCATTACTCAAGTTCAAAACTGACCGATTGGACCTAAGAGGATTGGATCCAGGGAAAAGCTTAAAATTTCAGCGTGTGAATGCAGCTTATTATAAATGCAAAATACAAGACTTAGTTTAGAAGTCTGAAAGCCCAAAACTCCCATGCTGCTTATTGATTCTGTGGCTTACACATGCATTGCATTCTTAAAGTGGTACTATGGTCAAAAAATCATTACCTTTTTTTCTTCAGATTTTGAAAGCGTGTTCGCTTAACACCTAACTGGCAAAATTTTTTTTGAGCTGTGGGTTTTATCCAAAGGCTGTTTATTTTGAGTGTAAGTTTTGGATTTCATGGTCCGCGATTACTCACGTTCAAAACTGGCCGATGGGACCTCAGAGGGTTGGATCTAGAGAAAATGACGTCATTTGTTCACTAGCTTAAAATTTCAGCGTGTAAACGCAATTTATTATATATGCAAAACACGGGTTGAAAAGTCTGAAAGCCCGAAACTCCCGTACTGCATATTAATTAGGCCGCGTACACACGCATTGCATTCTTAAGCTAGTGAGTGTTTGACGTCATTTTCTCCTCGACCCAGCTCTCTCAAGAATTTAAAGTTAGTAATGGTGGACCAATAAATAAGAAAATTCCAGCTAAAATAAACAGGTGTCTTTTTAAAATCAGAACTTAAAACTTGGGTGAGTTAGTGTTTAGTTAACATAGTTTTGAAATCCAAAGGAAAAACAAATTTTTTTTTTTGGTCGTAGTACCACTTTAAACTAGTAAGCCTTTGATGTCATTTTCTCTTTGAACCAGCTCCCTCAAGAACATAAAATTGGTAATGTTAAAATAAACAGGTGTCTTTTTTAAACCAAGGCTTAAAACTTTGGTTGCTTAGTGTTTGGTTAACATAGTTTTGAAATCCAAAGAAAAATAAGAATTGATTTTTTGGTTACGGGGGCACTTTAAAGCAATGTTCTTTGTTGAAAACTACAACATAAATTTGACTTGTAATGTTGTTAATAAGCAGGGCTCTAAATTGCGACCAATGCAGTCGCATTTGCGACTCAGTTTCTCCCTTTGCGACTAAAATGTCTGGAGAAGTTGCAAACCTTCGCTTTTTCGAAACAAAAGGGTTTGCAGTTGCCACTTTGCCGCTACTTTTGCTAAAATAAATAAATGACGAAATTATTTTGTTTCTCACTCAAGGCTGTGCTCTAACGGCGCCCGGTCGCCTAAGGCGACTAACATTTGGTTTCGGGCGAGTGCAAAAAACTACCCGGTCGCCCGGCCGGGCACTCTGGCTTATTGTATTTCTAGCAGATAAGGCGGCTAAAAATTTTAATATGTTGGTGGTTATAGTTTACGAAACCTCTCAGAAAATGTTTTTTCTTCGTACGAAACAGTCGGTTTAAAGGCCGTTCCACATGATTTCACATGTAACATAATCTGTGACTTTGCAGGTGACGGCCGGGGGCCGCACGAATTTCGATTCGTTCTCAAAAAAAAATAGCATTAAATTTGGAACGTGGAGTTTGGCATTTCTTGGTTATAGTTTAAAAAAAGAGTTGTTACTTCTGCTCTGACAGCGGTAAAGCGCGGCCGGCGAAGCGGTGTAATTTACTTTTGTATGATCCCGGGAATCGCAGTTTATGCGACAGTTTATGCAAATTTAATATTTTTACAATTTTTTGCGGCTGCGCCTGCTTGGCTAAAATGCAGTTAGGTTATGGTTGTTTTTCCCCAGTATATGAAATAACGAAATAAGGAAAAAGGAAAGATATCATGTCATTTGTTGTTGTTTTAGAAACAGAGCAATCCCGCCTTGTCTTTAGTTCGTGACAAACCATTGCGTGCCCTAAACAAATAACGCTGTGACTGGCGCTTCGACCGAATCCACAAAAAGCTCATTCCACTATTAAAACATTTTACTGATAATATAAGAAAAAATACTTAAGTTCTGTCCTGTAGCAATGATTTTCGTCCAATCCAGATGACTTGCTCAAAAAAAAATTGATACCTTTTGGGTCGAGGTGGTTTTTGTTTCACGGCAGTTTTTACAAAAGCTCCACGTGAATCAAGCGGCATTGATTCACGTTTTGAAAATTCATTTTTAACCCAACTAACCAGTAAAAACGTTTACCTGTATTAGACCCAAACGTTTTAACATAAAACTGCTGCAATCTTTACTTTTTCACTTTTAAACTTGAAAACATTGGTGGCATTGCCACTTTTCTCGTCTTTCTCAAGTATGACGTTAAAAATTTGACGGGTTGCGGGTTTTTCTTGCACTAGCGAGTTTGACGATCACCAGAGCAGTAGCAGCAATGTTTTGTTGAGAGAAAGATGGATGAAGATCTTCCTGCGTTGCTGATCTCAGATAATTAATTAAATAAATAAATAATTAAATCGGGCGACCAATTTGGAGGGCTGGGCACCCCAGCTGAAATGCTTGGGAGCCCGAAGGGCTCCCCGAAATTTTCCTTAGAGCACAGCCTTGTCACTGTGAATTTTCTCTGAAGATAGCGTAATTGTAGAGTAATTTAGCTGCGATGTTACGTGCACAGCTCCATTTCTTCAATCATTCGCCATTTTCAGCAGTTTCTTTACACACAAGTATTGCGGGCTCATATTTTTTTGCTAAACCGCTGACAACGCAATGCAGCGCGGCAATTTTGTGACTAAAATTTGCGAAATTGCGATTTAATTTTCGTATCTTATCGCAAAATGCGACTGGATTTTTTCGTTAATTTTGAGCCCTGATAAGCATGCTTCACTGAGACTGTATGATACACATATCTTCTGGCTTGGTCGTAGTATAATACTGAAATTACTATTATTATTATTATTATTATTATTAATATTATTGTTATTAATATTATTATTGTTATTATAATGGGGTTAGGGTTGGTTAGATGGGACAGTACGTAACACAGGAATAGAGTTTTGACATGACGTCATCTTCACATGATTATTATTATTATTATTATTATTATTATTATTATTATTATTATTTTATTTTATGCAGAGAGGGCGTGATTTTACTGTTGAAAGGTATATATGCCAATCACGTTCCCCAACATTCACGAACAGCAGGCAGGGGTTTTAATAAGTTTTTTAGTAAACAGCTAGTTTTGTGGCTCCTTTTCCCGAGG
>NC_090881.1:30703154-30715654 GCF_036669935.1 Montipora foliosa
AATTATAACTCAATCACAAGTACTGCTGCACCTTACTAAGCTCTGTAAATTTAAGTGAACAGGACTTGATTTTATCTCCTCCAGGCTCCTCAAAGGAATTTCCAGATCTAATGTCGGAATCCCATACTTGTATATTTAACCAGTCGATATCAATAGGAATCTTCCCGAACAAATGGAAGAATGCCTGAATCATGCCACTCTTCAAAAATGCAGGGAAAAGAACTGATCCATCTAATTATAGACCAATCGTGAACTCTTTCACTGCTCGACATAGGATTGCGTGTCTCCCACTGCTGATGTCGAGAATACTCAACACAAGAAAGTGTCCCAAAGGGCTGTTCGAATTTTTTTCCTATAGGGGCATACCTGCAATGGGATTATTTCGTATACCCTACCAGATGACTACCGTCTTTTATTTCTGTCATATATTAACCCATTGACTCACAGGGGTTCCCCATTGACGAGTAAAATCGTCTGGCGTTAGACAGAGTAAAATACTAGGTCTGGCCGGTTTCGGCCGGTTTGGACGTCAAAGGGTTAATTAATGGTCTGTCCAAGTGTTGATACCACTCCCAGCCAAGATTGTACGCTGATGATACCAATATCACCTTCACGAGCAATCATGTTGAAGAGATAAGTAAATGTATGAATTCAGATTTAGAGAAAATTCAATTATGGCTAATCACTAATAAATTTACTTTAAATATGACAAAAAAAGACTTTCTGTTAATTGGCTCTAGACAGAGGCTGTCTAATGTTACCATGAATCTTGCAATCCAAATAAACCAAATTCAAGTAGAACAAGTTCCCACTACAAAATCTCTTGGTGATCAGAATTTAAATTGAGAATTTTATATATCAGAAATCTCAAAAAAGATTGTCTCTGGTGTAAGTGCCATTAAATGCATAGGAAATTTTGTTCCATGTGAAATACTTGTAGTGAAGTGTGGGGGTCCTGTTCAAAGGGGCTCTCACAGAAATTACAAAATTTGCAGGACTCTGCCACGCTTGCATGTATCATAACCTTCTCAACTTATGACAGTAGTACTTAGTGATCAACTGTTTCATGATTTAGATTGGAACAAACTTAATCATCAACATAATGCTAGAAAAATGTTCACAATGTACAAAGCTGTAAAGAATCAGACACCGGGTTATCTAAAGATCTGGTTTTATCCCGTGTCTAACACTAACTATGGTAAGCGAAGTTATAGCTACAGTGGAGCTGTGTTATGGAACAGCTTACCTAATGATATAAAACAATCAATCTTTTTTTATTATTATTATTTAAACATATTTATTTACATGTTTGCCCCAAGAGCTAAATGAGCTCATCACAGGGGGCTTAAAACTAAACTCTAATTACCACATAAAAGATCAACACCACAGGATATAAAGTCGGTCAAAAAAAGAAAGTTTAAAGTTAATTAGGTTAATTATAATGACCAATCTCTCGAAATGATTGTAAAATGAAATTAAATAAACACACTTTCAAAAGCGAGCTCATTTAGCAGATATAACTGACCCATACATGGCATCCTTGTTCAGCAGCCTCAATTACTTTAGTTAGTATAGTTAGTAGTTTTCTTTGTTTTCATTTTAATCCTTTTTGTAATAAGATTTATTTATACCTGAAGGTAGGTAAGTTTTACCCTACCTATCTAGTTTTACCTTACCTACCAATCAGAACCACCTTAATTTTCCAGTTGTGAAAGTTGGTTATGAAACTGCTGTAGAGAGTATTTTTTCACTTTGCGAAGAGTTTTGTCTGAGCCAACTAATCACTTTGAAGCTATAAAAGTTGGGGGTCACCAAGTTCGTTTTTTTTATTATAAGCTTTTAAAGAGAAACAATGCTGTATTATTAGATCACAGGTGCCCCACAAGCTCAGTGTGAGGGAAAGCCAACAAAATTATAAGGATCTATATGGCAATCCCAATAAAAGACCTGAAAAGATAATTTTACGAAACTGTTCTCAATTAAAAAGCCCAGCCTTATTGCCATTGTGGGTCGCTTCCTTCCTGTGTGGTTTTTGTCATCCCTGGCGATGTTACCAAACAAAGACAAACAAAGATTCATTACCAAGCCACAAACAAAAACTTGTAACCAGCAGAAACTCGATGGACGCATGTGGTGTTCGATCTGAAAGAGGATCTTTTTCATCGTTTTATCCATTATTTTAGGACATTACCGGTAACAACCACCTGACGTACTCGGCAGGGCTTCAATTATTGTGTGTCTAGCAGATTGAAATAAAAGAAAAACCTTTGCCCTTGAATTCTATGATGGAATTTTAGCCAGCAATATTTGACTCAATTTGGTGAGCTCCTGAGAATTCAGTGTTCAGCCTTGGTATTTTACTATAACCGTTGACAACCGAGGAACTGATAATGGCTTAATTCACGTTGAACCTGGAAAAAAAACATACAGGAAGGAACCGACCCACAATGGCAATAAGGTGAGGCTATTTAAAAGAGAATTTTTTTGGTAAAATTATCTTTTCAGGTCTTTTATCGGGATTCTCGCATATACCCTAAGGCTTATAATTTTGTTGCTTTTCCCTCACACTGAGCTTGGAGCACCTGTGATTAGATGGCTTTTTTTTGCCATAGTTACCTATTACGTCACGTCTTTGAGTGCATCTGTTAACCCACTGAACTGTAGGAGTGAGATTTACTCTGCCTAATGCCAAACGGTTTTACTTGTCAATTGGGGGGGGGGGGGGGGGGAGGTTCAGGAGTCAGTGGGTTAACTGGACTAAAATGAGTTAGATTCACTAACCCTAACCCCAACATTTAAAGGGCTTTATTTATCTTAAGGTGGTAGTTTACAACCAATTTCAAGCATCTTTAAATGAAAAACCCTTCCTTTCAAAAACACCTGTAACCCATCAAAAGTGTGTGCTAAAATGTGAAGACAGTGAAGCAAATTTTTTGTGTTTCAGGACAGCCATGAATATCCTCTTATTATGACAGGGCAAGCTTACAAAAGGTTTAGGGTAAGATTTTCATCTTTGCTATTGGCTACTTCATTTCCTTGGTCTTCTCTCATCCTCTTTAGAGAGTTACTTCATAACTACGTAAAGCTTTTGGCTTTGTGGTATAGGAATATAGCTGAAGGTCAAGCCATGTGGAAATATAACTGATCAAAATGGCTAATTTTACAAGGTTGCAAAAACCACAAACCTTAACGCTTGGTCATTTTTGGCCAGGGTGCAAAGAAAGTCAGCTTTGAAAAAAATGTTTAATAGGGTTAAATGCAATTTAACTTAGTTAACGACCAGAAGCAAGTTGCACAGTTTGTCTGGCGTGGCGTTAGCGTTAGAGTTTATCAGTATTTTGGGGGTGTGCCTGCAGCGTTTTTTAGCATGTGTGTGTGTTATTTGCACGTGGGGCTTTTCCGTGGCATCTTCTGGCAGTTCTAGCGGTCATTATGTGACTGTGCGCCTTCGCATGTCCTTGTGGTTCTGCTTGGCTCAGCCTTTGGTGTGTTGGTGTTCGGGTGTTTTCAAGTATTGGGTTATTCCAGAAAAAATCCACACCCCCCCGACGGATGGGTTCGTTTTTTAACCCCCCTCTCACCTGGATTTCCTGAAGCCCAAGACCCCCCCTCCTGTCTAGATTTCCAAGACAAAAGACCCCCCCCCCCCTCCTGCCTGGATTTCTGGGAAAAAATATTAGGCTTAAATTTAATTTATTTTTAATAGAAAATACGCACAATCACGTAGATGTTCTTTTTCAATTTCTAAAGCTTTGGCTAAATTATATAAAAATTCTGTTGTGTGGAACTAAGAAAAGAAAGGAGCAAAAATGCTACAACGCGAACCAGTGTTTATACACTCTTAGCTCATAAAAATCAATTGCCCTTGTTCTTTCTTTGCTCTTTGCGCTTTCTTTGTTCTTTCTTTGTATCATTACATGAAACAACGGTGGCGCGCTGGGTCTGGGTACGAGTAAAAATGTGTCAGGGGTTTCAAAATCTTCGTTGCAATATTGTTGCGACGGCTCTTTCTTTAGTATCTTGTTCGCATTTTCTGCTATAAAAGGACCTGCGAAGGAACTTAGATTATCATTTATGTCAGGTGAGAAATATTTGAACAAAATATTTCTACTATTTTCAGGGTCTGAGAGCGCTAAACTGTCACCGAACTAAACGTTCGAATCGCATGAACTATCGGTTCAGATGACCCCCGCAGAAGACTTTTTCGAGTTCAACCCCCCCCTCCCGCCTGGATTTCCAGGGTCCTTGACCCCCCCTCCCACGAGAATCTCCAGAATCCCATCCGTCGGGGGTGTGTGGATATTTTTTGAAACAACCCATTTCCCCACCCTCCTCTCCCTATTCAGAGGAGTCAGGGCCCCTCCTTTATAGTTTTTCCATTGAACTCACTGTTCAGTGTGATGGGTGCTTGATTTGGGGTCTGGTGTGATAGGCGGGGCTTGTGGCTGGGTTGCAGGTAGGGCAGGCTTATGGGGTGTTCCACCGACCTGGGTTTGGGTCGTTGGTATCAGTCCCCAGATCCTTGAGCACCCAACATCCATTTGCGACACAGGCGTTGATTTGCAGTGCAGGTTCTCACACACAACTGGGAGCCAAGCTAAGCGAACCATGCAGCCTGACCTTTATTAGCGCCACCAAAACATAACAACTCCATCATGAACACTACTTACATGTACAAACTGAATGGAATGTGATAAACATTCTAAAAAACAAAAGCTACAAATCTGGTCTGGGAAAACTCATGAGGGGTGGGTTGGAGGGGCAGGTCCGGCAATGGCAGATGGCAAAAAAACAAACTGAGACACCAACAAACCATGTGACCTGAAGACCACCCCAAACACTGGACCCCATTCTCCCAGCTGTGTTTGAAAAAAAACATTTTTCACTTTATTCGTTCCTCAGGAAGCGGAAAAACTCACTTGGAGACAAAAGAGTGAAGTGATCCTTGCACTTATCTTATAGACGGACCATTTCTTTCACTCATCCTACATTCACTCACTATTATGGCTCCCCTTCCCTCCTAACAACACTGCGTGGGATGGGGTGGGCAAAGTTGTTGGCCTTCTTTTCAAATTATGGTCTGAAAGTTTAAAAAACAGGGAAAGCCTCAACTATGTTTGTCTAAGATTGTAATGAAAAAAATGAAAGAGGGTGAGATGGCCCAGACTAGCATTGTACTTCCAAAGACAAGATAGCCTAGGTTTAGGTTGTGCAAGAAAGTTAAACAGTCCTCCACATGGAAGGAATGACAGTATTTTCTTCATTTTCAGGCCAATTTTATTGATTTTGTGGATTCACTGATTCAGCAATGTCAGCACAGCATAATTTATGACGAGTACATGCTGGACACATTGGTATCTTGGCTAATTCGATTGTCAGACTCTCCTGTACGTGCTTTCAGACACACTAGCTCTTTAGCTGGTAAGACAACTTGTTTTTTATTTCTCTTGGGACATCTTCATGTCGAGATGTGTTATGGGATTTGAGAAAATAGTGAATTGATTATGGTATGGCTCTGGCTTGTATGATTTTTTTTTTTTTTAATTTTTAGTAACATAAAGGAAAAATGTTTATTTCATACATGTTATGTTTTAACCATAACAGTTTAAGCGCTAATAAGTCTTATGCACTATCCTTAGGAATGAAACTTGTCACGTCAGTGATACGTATTGCAAAGACTGTCCATGTAGAACTTGATCACACACAGGTATGATTGTGTCCTAATCAGCTGCAAAGATTCAAAAACATTTTGTGAACCTTGACTATCTGGGATCGATTTCAATAGTCCAGATAATCAATAATGTGACTATTGATATCGATGAGAGGCAAACAGAGTTTACTCAGATGATTATAACCCTTAATTATTAGGGCAATAAAGTAATGTACAAAGTAATCAACCTTTTTGTAAGGTTGCAGAAGTTAAATGGTGTGAATATTGTTCTACTTTACATCCTCAGTGTATGCATTGTAAGGCTTCAGAGTTTAAGCTCTTTGTCTTCCCTGCCTGTCATCTTCCTTGCGACTACTAAATTTGTGACCCTCAACCTACTATCAGGGATCCATACTCGTTTTTTATCAAAGTCCTCAGCCAAGCAAGTACATCTCATGACATACTTGCCTGGACAAATTTTGGGTTGCCTGGGCAAAAATGTGGTCGATAAAATTACTTGCAACTTGAGCATTCACATTTTTATTTTACACTCTCATCAGAAATTACGAATTTTGAATATGGAGTATTATGTTATTTGCACCATGGGAACCTGATTTACAGTGGTCGATATTTGCCACAGCAAAATATATGTGAATGTAGCTTACAAAGTTATGATTCAACAACTCCTGTCTAGTGTCTTCCTTTAATACCGTAAAGACTCGCAGATAAGCCGCACCTTTTTGCCAAAAAGTTGCGATCAAAATCGTAGGTGCGGCTTATCTGCGAGACCATTTGGGAAAGGTGCTCAGAAGTTCGGTGTCCAGTCTTCCATCGTCCGATATTATGCCTGGTTACACAGCTTTGCACAGTGCATGCAAGAAAACAACAAATTTATGCGCAAAATTCTATGGGAAAACTGCCTTGAATGGAGAAATACCTGTGAACAAATACCAGAATAATATCAATCATATGTCATAAGTGGTGGACATGATGTTTATTCTACTAAAGAGCTAAAATTACGGGTTAGACTTTAAAGTATTTTTCGATCCATTGACGACAGAACACTTCATGGTCTCGACTTTGGATTTCTTTTCATGAAAAACTTTTTTTCCAAAATTTGAGTTGCTAAACTCGGGGTGCGGCTTATCTGCGAGTGCGGCTTATCTGCAAGTCTTTACGGTATACTACCAAGATTTTGTGTTTTTCCTTGTTGTAAGCAGCAGGTTCTGCTCCACTTGTTTTCCTTTTTGCCAGTGGTGGCGAAACACCTTGTAGCTAATGCCACATTATGAGCTGAGATCATGAGTTACCCGTTGCTTTTTGCTCAAATGACTTTCTAACAACCATGTCATCAATGAGAGACTCTGTGAGATACATGAAAATTAAGCCTGCAATCGTTTCATGGAAAATACTACGTGGTCAAAGATGGCACCCGAACTTGAGATTTTTATTGCTGAGGAGAGCTGCACATTTCCATTGGACAAAAAGTGATCAGAATGAAAGTACATTCTACATAGTAACATTATTTTCATGGCATTCATGAAAAGACATGTATTAAAACTGCACTCGTCGAAAGGATGACCTTTGGAGTTATTATATTTGTCTGGATAGGTTTTTAGTCGTCTGGGATGACTGGACTACTGCGAATGTGGATCCCTGTACTATACCGGAAACCAACAAGGACTTTATGCCCAAATTCTCTTGATTTACTGATGGAAACTGCATCTAGAACCAAAAGCTATGAATATTGTAAACGCATTTGGTTTGTTTGCCTCGAGACAGATCTTACAGGTCATAATCTTTTTGTCTGCATCATACGCAAGCCATGTGTAAATGCAACTGCCATGCACTCTGAAAAAACAGACTTTCTTTTTAATGAAACAGCAATTTGATCTTTGCTTGCTACATTGTCCTCTTCAACGTCCTCATCACCAGCGTTACAATGATCTACACTTTCTTAAATCCTTGGTACTTGAAGGCAAAGGAATTAATCTAGTTTGCTCATGTCACAACGAATAGCTCCGAGGGACAAATAACATGATCCTGCAAGAGCGAGGATGGCACATTCGGAGGATGTTACAGTTGGTTAGTGCGCGGCCTTGGTGCAAGAGGTCCTGAGTTCGATTCCCGGTTTCGACTTCTTTCCGTTCTGTGTAGCTTAAAGAGCTTTAAATACCCGTAAAACAGAGCACTGATGGCGAGGGGGGAGTAAAATGAGTGCACCGTCGACCTCAGGTTTGTCAGTTGAATTACTGTTACGAGTTATCGACATTAAATATGGTTGCTTTTGCTTTACTCGTAATCATCTGTTACACAAAGTACCTACCTTATCCAATATATGGTGGTCAAGGTGTGGAAGTTGCGCTATGTTCGTGTGAATGATCATGACAAGACAAAAGTCAATAAAATTGAAGGCTTTGATAAACTGTTTTCATTCGGTTGAGGAAGCAAAGAGCTGAAGTATTTGCTTGACCATTTAAAACCTGTTAACTTACTTCAGATCTAAAACTCTGTTTTGCTAGTAGCATCCTTGTGTGCCCAGGAGAGTGCATTTGCATGGCTATAATGCGCCATTTCTATTTTTCTTGCGGGAATCCTGCAAGGGCATGGCCTGGTGAGAACACTTTAAACCACTAAGGTCTTACAGTACTGTTCAAAGGTATATAAAAGTCATCAAAATGTGGAGTTCTCTTTATTGTGCATGATGGCCACATCTGAACACTGGGAATTTCAGGACTTTTTTCAATCCCCTGAGGATTTTTTTCAAGACTTTCGGTGGTCTCGGCCATATTATCTGGACCAGACTCTGCTGAACCAGGCTGGCATCTTTGCTCAACAGGAAGCTCTGCATGACTTGGTTCTTTTCGTGGACTGTTGTACTTCACGAACAACATAGTATTTCTCTTAAATTGCAAACCAATACCATCTCTTTAGTTTACGGTCACTTGTTCCCCTTCCTTGTTTACCACTTTGAAAGGACTAGGAACTTCATTCCCAATCTCAACTGACTTTGTAACATTCCTTCTGTTGTCATCAGAATAAGGCTTGCCACTCAACCTGTTTGCTCAATCCGTATCTCACACTTCCTCACAGAGCAGGCCATAAAGAACTTGGACAATTCTACCTGCGAATCTCGCCCTTCCACTTGACAATTTAGAGACATTTCAACAGGGACTGGTTTTGATTCTCAACTTCACCATTTGCTTTTGGCCAGACATTGCACTTACTAAAATTTGTCTGTCAGTAAGTTGTGTCTAAAATGTAGTGGGGTGCTCAGTCTTTTATTTAATGGTAGTTACTCAAAAATATCTTTTATCAAAAAAATTGAACCCTTATACTTCATGAACACATGATGAAAAAAGCAACCCTTTAACTGGTTTGTGTGGTTTAGGTTTGGCTGTATGAGTTAAGGTTCTGAGTGACAGTATTGTTGAATATTTTTACTCTAGCGCCAATTAGACAGTGAAAGTGGAAAGGTTTCTTCAAAGAAGGCTATGGAAAAGATAGAGATGTTACAAAACAAAAGGCAAGAGGTGAACAGAATAATTCCTTATTGCTATGTAGTGCATGTTGTTGATTAGAGCATAATTCACATTATTAATGTTTGAAAATGATGAAATATCTTTACTTTTATTGGCAATGACATATTCAGAATATAAACCTTGTTAATCCCATCTTTTGATGCTGTAAATTCACTTACAGCTGAGACAAAATATCAGTGACTTAGAGGACATGATGAACTTTGTTCACCAGGGAATGTTCATTCACCGATACAGGTATCATACATATTCATCAATATGCTCGCGAGTTTTTTTGCTCAAGTTGTGTTATATGAAACTTCATAAATTCTATGCCTCAGTTGTTCAAATGATTGATAATGCTATTTGTTGGATAAATGTTCGTAGGATAGATTCGTGCAAGTCGTTTGTCATTAAGGCTAAAGAAGTTCTCAGAGTTCTTTATTTGCCCACTGTCGTGGAGTATGATCGTAATCTCCGTTCAGGGAACAAAACTGTTTAACCAACTTTAGGCCGCACAGCTCTTCTTAATAACTTTGTTACTGTTAAATACCAATGCTAGATATGTTTGCTGTCTCTGACCTTTCCTGTAATTCAGGTTTATACCTGCTATTGGATACATTAAACGATTGATTGATTGATTTGATTGATTATTTCGCTATCTAGAGCAAGTTTCAATTGAGTGTCGTAAAACCAAAACCAAAGTAATTACTTTGGCCAATCAAAAAGGACGGAGACTCTGGCAAACCAATCAAAACTCGAAGTAATTACACATAGCCGACACAAAGCATGGGAAAATTTGCACGCGTGAGCCATGATTGGTTTTGGTTTCACTTCTGATTGGTTGAAAAAATGGTGCGAGAACTTTGAACCAATCACTGAGTGAAGTAATCATAAACCAAAGTAATTATCTAATTACTTTCGACACTCAATTGAAAACCGCTCTAATGGATAGTGATTTATCCGGTGGATAGTGCTGTCCACCTTTTGAACAACTTGGGCCTGATGCAGTACTGCAAGCTGATTCCAAATGCTTCTATGCATTAAAAGATTTCTCTGGAAAGTTTTCATTAGTAGAAATGACTGTGGCTGCGACCATTGTTGCCAATTCTCATTTTCAGTAGTTTTTTGTTAATTTGCCCCATTGACACCTCAAACGCCCTAGGACGTCCCCAGTTGACGAGGAAAATCATCTGGCATCAGACAGAGTAAAATCTGTCAACTCTCACTACCAGGACTTAATGGGTTAACTGACGTTGTTGATGAGTAATATTAACGCTATTTTCAGGGATTGCAGACATGAAATCAGATCCCTTTGCATAGCAGAAATGGGTGAATGGATGAAGGAGTACAGGTGAGGTATATTTTTACAGAGAAGCTGTAAGCTTCTTTGCTCTGAAAATGAAGCAAATTAGGTCCTGTATTCTCAAGTACATGTACAGTGTACAATGAGAAGAAAGATGGGAATTTAAGAGTTTGGAATGACTGGATTTACTGTAAACTGAGAGTGTTTTGACAAAATTCCTCTAATCTTAATCTGCAGATAAATTCTTTGTTTTGGGATGTTTAATGGGCTCTCTTTAGGCGTGGCGTTGGAATAATTATTGTTTTATTAAAGCTAATATGGCCAACCACTCTGTCTTGCTCTGTAAACTCACTCAAGCACATTACTCTATGGAATGTCAAAGATTAAGTTAAATTGGAAAAGCAGGAAAAATCAAGAGGGAGGTTAGGAACAGGAACATCCTGATGCTGTTGATGAGCAAAGGTTCTTAATCCACCATCCATCACATTTATAGTACCATAAGGCCTCACTTGATTTCTGTGATATATATATAAATTATATATATAAATATACACACACGCTACTGAGGACAACATTCATTTACAATAAATACTACTCTGTTTATTCCAAACTCGGAATGGTCCCAAAAGAATGTTCTATAGGTTACAATGGAGATGAGCATGTTTAAGTTAAGGTACTTGAATGGGGGTCTATGGTAGTCTCTAGGATCACTGTTAGTGTACATGAATTGTATAGCAAAATGTTAAAATGGCATCATGGGGGCCTTTTCTCGAAAGTCCTGAAACTTTACGGGCCATTTTGCGGGTGTCACAGCTCCCTTTGTATCTCAAGAACAGAGAGAATTTAATTCGTCAAACCTCACAGTTATTTTTCTTTTTGTTGTACCTTGAAAACATGTTAAAAGATCGGGTTTCCAAAACAAGCGGTTGGCAATATCACAGATGGTTTTTCAGGCCCAAACAGTTTTCAGGACTTTCAAGAAACGGGCCCCTGGTTTAGTAAGTCAAGAACCTTCATAAGAGATTGATCAAATTTTGATTGCTTTTATTTTTAACTAAAACTAGTTACTTTAAACTAACGAACACTTTTAATGATGCTATTACATTTAATTTTCATTACTATGGTTAATTTTTGTAGTTATCTGATATTTTCAGCACATATTTTCTGAGTGATAAGTTCCTGAAATACATTGTTTGGAGTTTACATGATAAGGTACAGTAGTACGTTATTGTAGTGACCAGGCTCCAGTTGTTCAAACTATGGATAGCATTATCCATCTTTTAAACATCTGGGGCCAGATAAATTTTGCTACCTTGCAACCTTGTAACCCTCAAACTTACACTTTCTAAGTCATCAAGTTAGGTTTGCTTTTTTTCTGGATCTCAATGATTTAAAGCTATGCAAGAATACTTTCCTTTTGTGTTTCTTTTTTTCCTATTTAAAGAAACGGTTGTGCGGGTAGTACGCTGAACTCCTCGTATTGGTTCTAGGCCTAACCCTATCACCGTGTTGGTTCCTTATGCAAGAAACTGCTCCTCGCAAGCTAAATGCTTCTGGGAGTAAGTGTTCAGTGGACTAGCATGCCATCCAGGGGGGTAGTAACAATAATCTCATTAATGAATGTTACACACTTCATGCGTACAGAAACTAAGATAAGCTCAGCCATGCAAAACCCTAGTGGCTTGTGCGTGACTTTTGCCTTTTTTGTTCCTTTAATTGATTTAATTTAGATTGGTGAAGTGCGACTAAAAGCTGTCCTGGCTTTGAAAAGCCTTTATGAGGTTGAGGAGTTTTTGCCTAATTTGGAGTCTTTGACAGAGAGATGCAAGGTATACAGCCTCGTTACACCTAATGTTTCCATGTTGATACCTTTTTCTGTGTCTTACGTAAATTTTTTACCCTCTTAGGAAAGGCTTGTAGCTATGACACTAGACAAAGAAAATGAAGTAGCAGTTGAAGCAATCAAACTTGTTACATTACTCCTGAGGTAGGCTTACCAAGTGTCTTTGGTGCAAGAAGTCTGCAG
>NC_090881.1:30718154-30725654 GCF_036669935.1 Montipora foliosa
ACGATATCATCGCGGCGTTTTAGTTGTTTAATGGCTGTCAAAAGCTGTTTAGGAGGACTCGGACCTTTACGGTTGATGTAATTGAGAGCTATAGATCTTAATGTGGCAGCAGCCAGTTCCTTAGAGTTCTCACTGTTTAGATGCCGTTCCAAGTTCCAGTAGGCCTTCTCAAAGCTCGCCTTAATCTCAATGTTTGAGATACGCTGGGGTATGGCGAACTTTAAGCCTCGACAGAGAACCAATTTCTGAAAGAAACTGAGTTCATACGAGGAGAGGATAATAAAGATATGTTTAAAATAGCATTGTAACAGGTGTTTGACAATTTTGATGTGAATCTCCGTAAAAACAAAGGATTTTTAACTTCCCTTCCATGTATTCCTATTCTGGAATACAGTCAATCGAACGCACCCTTAATTAGGTTAGCTACCTGAGAGCTGGCTTGATACCTCAGTTGGTAAATTAAGTGCAGTGCATTTTCCTGGTCATGGGTTCAAATCCTGTTTACTGTGATTTTCATAATTCTGCAGAATCTCATCTTCAAGTGCCAACGGCCATACTGCATTTTGGCTTCCATTAATCAAACTAAATCAATTGATGCGTGACATAACCTACCAAACAAAAAATTTGGTTCCCATGGTACATTCGTAACTCAACAACAATAGAAAGTGATGGAATAGGCACAGATCTTGTTACTGAAAAACCTCTTTGGAGGTGGAGTTGATTTTCCCAGCTATGTTTGAAAATTTGATTGGTGGAAGCCAAAACGCAGTTTGGCGCTTAGCCCTTGGTGAGATTCTGCAGAATTATGAAAACCGCAATTAGGCTGGATTTTTTTCAAACTTGCTTTCCTACATGTAACTGCGATGATCTGTGTGACTTTCATTTCATGATGAAGGTTTCATAATTTGCAGGAAAGAAAGCTGATCAAGAGGTCAAAGTGGTCCAGTTAAAGAAACTGATTGAGTTCTTTCTTGTCAGTGAGGTAAGTAAAACACTCATGTAATATTCTCTATTTTATGTAGGATGTGAAATAGAGAAAAGAATTAAGCTTTCACTTCATCTTAAAAAACTGTTTTTTTCATACAGGTTCACAATCATGCTGCATACCTAGTTGATAGCTTGTGGGAAACTATGGATATTTTAAAGGTAGGCTTTTGCTAAATTGTATTTTACAGGTATAATAGGGTTAAATACAATTTAACTTAGTTAACGACCAGGAGCAAGTTGCACAATTTGTCTGGCATGGCGTTGCGTTGCGTGGCATTAGCTTTAGGGTTTATCAGTATTTTGGGGGTTAGCCTGCAGCGTTTTTTAGCGTGTGCATGTGTTATTTGCATGTGGGGCTTTTCTGTGGCGTCTTCTGGCAGTTCTAGCAGTCAGAGGTTCTTTTGCATATTATGCGTGCACCTTGGCATGTCCTTGTGGTTCTGCTTGGCTCAGCGTTCGGTGTGTTGGCGCTCGGGTGCTTTGACTGGTGCTGGATTTGGGGTCTGGTGTGGCGGGCGGGGCTCGTGGCTGGGTTGCGGGTAGGGCAGGCTTATGGGGTGTTCCACCGACCTGGGTTTGGGTCGTTGGTACCAGTCCCCAGATGCTTGAGCACCCAACCTCCATTTGCGACACAGGCATTAACTCTGTTAGATTACTGTCATGTGTTTATGTGTAATGCCTCAGCTAAAAAATTCATGTTTGTAGTAATATTTTAATTATCAGGACTGGAAGTTGATGACTGACATGTTATTGGATAAGTCTGATAGACAAGGTAAATGAGCAAGTGTCTGTCTGAGCTACACAAACATGGTTTGGCTTTTAGAAATTCCTCTTTCCCTTTTTAGGGCACTTGTGTTAACAGTTTATGTTTTGTAAGTCTTCTATTTCTTGGTACACTGAATTGCTTGAGTTTGTTATCACCTTCTAGTGTTAAATGACAGTGAAGAAATGGCTCTTATTGACACCTTGGTGTGTGCATGCAAGCAAGCTGTCACTCGACAGGGTCCGCCAGGAAGAACAGTACGGAAAAGCAAAGAAAAGAAGGCATCTGTGGATGATAGGAAAAATCTCAGTGCTCATTTAATGCAGACAATTCCACGCTTGTTAAACAAGGTACAAACTGATATTTTTTGGGTGCCATGTCAGGGATGGCACCAGGACTTTTCAGTCTGGGTCCTGGTACCTGCATGTTCGGCCAAAATGGGGTCCGAAGCATTTTACGGGGGTCCCAAAATCTTGGTGACTCTCTGCAACAAAAAGAGTATCTTAGGAGAAAGAGAGAGTAACAAACTTACTAGTCTTGTTCTTTGGACAGTAATGAGTGCTGTTACTAGCGAGTTCTTTCCAGGTTACAAATCATAGATAGCTTATGGCCCAAATTCCTTGTTTGCAACCATCCAAACTCTTTCAGCCAATTTTAGCCAAAAAATCTTTATGTAAGAATGACTGTCTTCAACCTTTCTCAGTTCCTTTTCAAGAAGTGTGAGCACTTGTATTTCTCAATCGATAAACTATCAATGAGCAAACAAATGGTGGGAGCTCAATTAAATTTCCCGGATGTATGGTCATCTCCACCAGTCTCCTTTGCATGGCGAAATTACTTCGTTTATTATTATTATGATGATGATGATTATTATTATATTATATTTTATTTTATTTTTTTATTTATTTATTTAGTATTTTTTTTTTGCATCTTGCCAAGACAACAATATACTGACAATGCAAAGCAAGTTGTGTGAGATATTTAAGTCAGTGTCTTGCGTCCTGGAACGCAGTAAAATTTTGATGATGCATTTTTTGGAATCTATTTGCGTACAAATGCACGATTTCTGCGTTAACACGATCCCTGCATGTTGTAATCAGTTTAACTTTACTAGCATGTCTGAAAGTATCAGTATTGAAATTTATAGCTTATTTAAAAATTCACTGAAGGAAAACTAATTTATCATGTGAAAAATAATAAACATTTTTGTTCTTTTCATTTTGGGGTATTTCTCATTTTCAGTTCGGAACAGATGTTGAAAATGTTGTAAACCTAGTTTCAGTTGCACAGTACTTTGATTTGGAGGAATATGGACAAAGAAGGCTCGGAAAGGTTTGTAAATACAAACTGTGATTTGTATAACTGTTAATTCGTTATGTTAATCTAGAGCACTCAAATGTATTTTTTTTTCCAGCATCTTGATGAACTTCTGGTACAACTAACTGACATAGTTGAAAAGCATTCTGATACCAGTGTAAGTTCCCAGGCTTTCTTTTTTCCTTTTAAATTCTAGTATTTGAAGTGCAGGCTATAGACAAATGAGAGAAGTGAACCTCGCGCTTAGCTGGACAATTTATCATAGACTTTAATAGTAACATCCCCAATAGGCTTTTCAGAAACTATTTACAAATTAATGTGAAGAACTTAATAAAGAGTAAGAGAGTAGTAAAACATTCAAGTGTTAAAGAAATGACATACTAAATATATTATGCTAAAACTACAAACGTTTAGGTTACTTAAAAGTAAATTACAAAGTGCTCTGAGTATGAAGATATTCTTTTATAGATGCCTTGAACTTTCTAAGAGCAGGTCTCTTCTGCTATGCTTTATAAATTATTATCTAGTCTGTTCCAAATGCTTGTCACTCTAAAGACTAAAGTATGTTGGCCTGAAGCAGTTTTAAAAGAGTGTACATGAAGCGAATCACGCTTGAGAGTGAAGCCATCATGTATGTTGGAGGGTTTGCAAAATTTACTGCAGAGGTAGCTTGGGGCTAGACTGTGTAAACCTTTATAAGCCATTACCAAGTCTCTGAATAGTAGTAATTGTTTAACAGGAAGCCAGGTAAGCTGGCAAAGTAAAGGTGTTACGTGGTCGTATTTCTTAGATTTGTAACTACTTTACAAGTGAATTTTTGGATTGATTGGATCTCTTAAGTGCCAGAGGTATTTGACCATGTAGAAGAGCAATAGAGCATTTTTTACTAGGGATCAAATAGAGAGTTTTTGAGTCGAAACTCACATTAACTCTGTTAATTTGACTTAACTTAGAAAAGCAGGGAGAGACTACTTTTGAAATGTGCACGTTATAAGTTAAATGTGGGTCAAGAATGACACCCAAGTCCTTGACTGTGGCAGCAGGCATTAAAAACTTGCCAAGAAAGGTCTCAATAGGAGTGGAACGTAATCCACTTATCAGTTGCCTGGTTGTTGTTTTCACAGCACCACCTTGCTATGTTGCGCAGGTGATCTTTGAGTTTCCGAATGGCCGAATCTATATCTGACAGGGGAAACGACAAGAACACTTTCGAGTCGTTGACTTATAAATGACTGCAGGCAGCATGTTTGAGTTGCATCGGTAGATCGTTCAAATAGATGCAAAACAATAGTGGCGAGAGTATAGCACCTTGGGGTACTCTGTGTGTAATTGGCAGAGGGTCAGATAGAGTAGAGGCTATTTGGGTAGACTGAGAGCTCTTGAACCAGTTAACAAAAGCAAGTGAGGCACCCACCGTAAGAAGTTTGTGAAGCTGTTTTAGATGGTCAATACTGTCAAAAGAATGCTTTAGAAAGATCCAATAGGACAATAGCAATAAGCCTCTTATCCATGGCTTCTAAGATGGAATCAGTGATGTAAATGTTTATGGTCTTGGTAGAGTGGAACTTTACAACGTTTCTGTTCTGGTGGGGGACAGCCACTTATTGTATAAGGTGAGTGACAAACTGCTCGAGGACAATAATTGTCCAAGAGCAGTTTGTTTCACAAACCTTTGAGACAACAGATAGGAGTGATAAAGGTCGATTGTTAGGTGCTTCTTCCTAATGGTCTCCTTCTTTGAGGGTAGCTATAATAATAAGCATTATAGTTCACCACTAAATTTTCCTTTGTCGTCATTGGTCAAAACTGATCACGTGGTACGATCTCGCGCGGGCACTATCTGTCAATAGAATGCCCTAGGGCGACTATCAGACGATAGTGCCCGCTCACTGCAAGTGGCTCATCAAAGACAGCTTTCTCCTACAGTTTTTTTTAAGTAAGATGAAAAGATTTATCGTCCCATGTCGATTTTAGTTAAAAGAGAGCAAGAGAAGTATTTTTTAGGCTGAAAACTGCAGTAAACTACTTTACTGTAAAACGTCAAGCGGGCGCAGAAGTTTCAAGATTCGAGGTTTCCTCTTTAGAAGTTTTCTTCTTTAGAAGTCAACAGTTGACATATAAAATTGTTTATACATGTATAGATGTAATATCATCTGAAGAGGATACAACAGAAAATACGTAACACCTAAGCGCTCCCTAGCAGTTAGAAATTTTGATAAATAAATTCTTGTCGTTTTCAGTTTTGAGGCATGGCGCTACAGGAAAATTTAGTGGTGAACAATAAAGACAATAGAGTGTTTATGTCTCGGAACTATCGGTCTGATAGTTGCCCCTTGGAAATTTGATGTTCTTAAAACTAGCATATTTGTTTTAAGAACATCAAATTTCCGCGGGGCAACTATCAGCCGATTGTTCCTCGACAGAAACACTCTATTGTTTAAATAGTATTATAAAATTATGACTAGCTCCGTAAGCAGGCAATATGAACCAAATCCCGCACTTTGATTGGCAACCAGAGCAGGCAAGATGGAGCAATATTGCCCGCTCTGGATTTCTCGCTTGGTCCCGCAAGATCAAAGATCTCTTTTTTGTGGTGTTTTATCCCAATCATATAATAAATCCTTCATTGACCAAGCTTGTTTGGTCAAGGTGGCTGGATATTGGCCTCATTCTTTTTTTCCGTGTTTTTGGACCGAGGCACGCAAAAAAAGAACTTGGCCAATATCCAGCCATCTTGACCTCACGCTTGATCAATAACGCATATATATTGTTTCTGATAGAGTAGACACCTGAAAAATTCAGGTGGCTTTAACTGGATTCAAACCCGTGACCTGTGTAATGCCATTGCAATGCTTTACCAACTGAGCTATGAAGCCACTCAACTGGGAGCAGGTTAATTTGTTGGGCTTATTTGTTCTTGTGAAGGGCTCAATGAATGATAATAAAGGTATATTTGAAGAGGACAATAATTGTTGCTTAAATTGTCCAGCTAATTGCGAGGATCATTTCTTTCATTCATGCAGGTTGTACAGTGTTGCAAACATGTAACAACCACATTAGATCCTCACTAGCCCCTCTTCTTTACCTTATTTCATTGTGTTTTTGATCAGTCATTGCAAACATACTTCATTTTACAGCCCTCTTCATTAAGCTGAATTTCTTTGGAGTAAATATTTGTATTTGTTACATGGTTAATGTTGAATGTTTTATCAGGTTTTGGATGAATGTGGAAAAACCTTTAGAACTCTCACTAATAATGAATACGCTTTGGCATCCACTGCAGTGAGTACATCATCATGATCTCTGTTTACACTAGTTTTTTAAGAGTGTCCACAAAATGTAACAAAATGTCTTTCTTTTGCAGGATGTTTCCAAAAACAAACTTGTTGATTCATTTGTGGCGAAATTCCGACAACACCTTAAGGATGGATTAGCAGTTAGTTGATCAACTTGTTCTTTGTCCTCTCAGTTCTTATAATTGTACTGTAATTTTTTGATATGCTGTTTCTTCAATGCCCATTTAGGATGATGGGGATGAAGATGACCAAGACAGATTTGCACTTCATGTGAACATTGCAAGAATAGCCTCATTTTATAAGTAAGCAAGAAATGCTCTGGTACACTGTACATGTACATTGTTCAAATGCAAATTTGTGCATTTAGCATTTAAAGGATGATATTTGAAGTACATTTGCTTGCTCTCTGTGGTGGTAAAACTAAAATCTAGTTCTCTTTGCTGATTTTAACATGCGTCATGTTTTGTACATGTAAACTGTGCATAACTATGGTTGCAGGTCACATAACCTCAACAAGTGGGATCTACATGATGATCTATCACATATTATTAATCATGCATCCAAAAACACTGTACCTGATGAGGTGAGAGCTAGATTGACAAGGAATTGTTGAAAATTGTGCTGTTTGTTTTGCTGAAGTCAAGTCCTAAGTATCTAGTGTGATTGCATTGCATTATTTTAAGTTGTTCACCGGTGATTGTTTTATCTGTCAGAAGAGGTTCATGTTTCATTTTTGGTGATTGGTTTTAATGAACAACATCTTGATCATGGGTCAGGAAATTGTGTTTAAATCTTTGGAGATCATTTACATGTATGAGCATTTTTGGGACTTCACACACAATAAAAGGGTATAAAACCAAGAGTGACTAGTCAAAGTCAACTTTTTTCAAAAGAATAGCAACAGCTTTAATCATATTGAGTTTTCAAAAATATTCATGTTATGTGACGTGTATTCAGTAGACAGTGATAACAGGATCTAGTTTATTATAATGTACAATAATACTCTAGTAATTATGACAACATCGTAGAACATTTAGGGGAAAAAAGCATTTAATATACTTTTTAGATTATGGAGCTGACACTTTCAAGTATGCAGATGCTTCTTGTTTGGAGTCTGACAGAAATTGATGAGGAAGA
>NC_090881.1:30730654-30733154 GCF_036669935.1 Montipora foliosa
TTTGTCGGTGCATGCTGGGCCCTGAGGACAACCCCAGAGAATGTGGTCCATGGTCTGACTTTGCTTGCCACAGGTTCATTCTGGACTGTTTGCAAGTCCCCACCTGTGCATAATTGCGTTTGTTTTCCCCACTTTGGGTTGTGCTCTGTTGAGCATGACCCAATCTTTCCTGCAAAGAGACGTTCCATTTGGCAGGTGTTCTTGGTGGGGTGGCAGGGCATCGTTTGGTGGGCTGATGTCATTCACGATCCATTTCTCCAGTCTGGATGTCGCAGACTGGTTTGGGTGAAGTGATTTCACCATCGTAAAACTGCGCCTGGATCAGAGACAGGATTCTACTTGCTGGTGATTGTAGAGTGCGTGGTGAGGGTCACTGAGCTGTTTATACCTCTCAACTCCTGCTATGGTATCTCTGCTTGTGCTGGGAGGAGCTATGCCAGAGAGTCTGTGCAGCGTTGGGAGTGGGGTGGCTCGTAATGTCCCTGTGGTAGTTCTGCAAGCACTATTCAGTTCGGGATCCATCTTTCGTGCGTGGCACGACCTGCTCCACACAGGGGCACAGTACTCAGCTGTTAAGTGGCAAACAGCAAGGGCTGTTGATCTCAGAGTATTTGCATCAGCTCCCCATGACGAGTTGGCCAATTTGGTTAGGAGGTTATTCCAGCTAGAAAATTTCCTCTTTAGCCTTAGTACATGTTCTTTGAATGAGGGGGACAAGTAGGGATCTTTCACAAGGTGTTCCCTGTTAATCTGCCTATGGACAGAGACCAATTGCTACAACACATGCAACAATGCTGGGGTGGTAAAGGGATAAACCCTTGGCCCCAAGGATGTCCAAGTTTAGCTGAGTCAATTAAAACTCTAGAATAGCACTGCCAAGTGATGGAGTAATAATAATAATAATAATAATAATAATAATAATGTTATAAGTTCCATTGCATGCCATTTCTGTGCAAATGTCTGTCCAACCAGGTGGTGCACATGTTAAATATGTTTGGCAGAGGAATAGATTTTATTTTGTTTTTCTCTATGTAGTTTGCCTTTTCTTGATGAGAATGCCAAAGAAATGGTACAAAAGAAGGGAGGCCAGTGGAGTCCTTTGATTTTTTATAGAAGTGGTCTGGCTAGACAAGATGATGACGAGGATGGTATGCTCTCATACATGTCTTTCTCTCAACCATTCCAATTAGGTTTTTCTCTACATTTTGAGATCCATCTTTTGCCCCTTAAAATCACACTGGCTCCACCTGAATGTCAAAACATTGGGTCCTGTAAGTGTGTGTGCATTGCAACCACACAGTTATGGCTTTGAGTCCTGTTCAAGTCTGTTTTTGTTTTCGGCTGTTTTAAGTTATTTCATGAAATGTAACAATCTTTAGCTTAGAACCATTTCATATCTGCAGCTCTAATAGTTACTTTTATATTTTCACCAGTATCAGCAGAATAGGATTGCATTCTATTAAGATAGGGCTCCAGAACAAACAATGAGTGCAAGAGCTACTAATAACTTCTACATGCGCACTCTAAATTCTTACAAGGAGAAACTCATGGCCAACATTTTATGACTTAATGATGAAATGATATATGAAGTGGATCATATATGAACTGCGAATATGAATTCAAGTGAAGCTATGATCCTCGCAGTTGTGGACGCAATTTTTGCAATTGCGTAAAGAAGCCTGAAAATTTCAGGACTTCAACAGGATTTGAACCCGTGACCTTGCGATACTGGTGCAACGCTCTAACCAACTGAGCAATTGCAAAAATTGCGTTCATAACTGCAAGGATCATAGCTTCACTTGATTTCATATCCGCAGTTCATATACGACCCATTTCATATATCATTTCATCATTGATTCATTCCTCACGGGAACATTAAAACTCACAAATGACCAGCTCTCAACGTCAGTGGCTTCATAGCTCAGTTGGTTAGAGCGTCGCACCGGTATCGCTAGGTCACGGGTTCAAACCCCGTTGAAGTTTTCAGGCTTCTCTACTCAATTGCAAAAATTGCGTTCATAACTGCGAGGATCATAGCTTCACTTGATTTTATGACTTGTTACTATTACAATCATAGTGCTTTATCTGTTTAATATGGTAACCTTCCAGCTGTCTTGAAATTGTAGGTCAACAAAAAGGGACCAGAGCAAAGAGAAAACTACCCATGGAAGGTACAATAATATAGACCTTATTCATAAATGGCGGTCACATTTATAATTCTTTTGTCCACGTGCAAATTAGCCTACCAAGCCTCATTTTAGAGCAAAAATTCTTTTCAATTCACTGTATGGTATCGAGGCTTGGTAGGCTAATTTGCACTTCGACAAAAGGATTATAAATTGGCCACCATTTATGAATAAGGTCTATTATTTACCATTCATTTCTCCACTCGTGGTCATTGTACTATGAAATGCACAGTAGTTATTCTAGTGTAGGCTACGAGGGACTAGTACTTTGAGGGTGAAACAAAACATAATGTGAATCAACAGTCAAGTAGAAG
>NC_090881.1:30743154-30758154 GCF_036669935.1 Montipora foliosa
GACTTGCTTTTCATAAGCTTTCGAGCTCTCCTGAGCTCTTGGTCACATGACTGGTGTTGTTTGTGACGTCATCCTCGGAAGTAGGCGGGAAATTCAAAGGCTTCTGAAAGACCCTAAACAGCCCGCTGAGGAACAACAGCCTTCAAGTCAAGCCGCGACACTACCATCATCCGGCACCAGCAAGAAGAAATACCCGGTCGTCATGCCGTATATCCGTGTGTTCTCTGAAGAACTGAGAAGAATCCTGAAAGGCTACAACATCCCAGCCTACTTCAAACCATCTAATACCTTACGGCAACTACTAGTCAGGCCTAAGGACAAACTGGACAAACTCCAAGTCACGGGTCCAGTTTACCACATTCCATGTGAGGATTGTCCGGCATCTTACGTAGGAGAGACAGAACGGTCGTTCAGGGCCCGATTCATGGAGCACAGACGCCCCAGCTCCTCTACTTCCGAGGTGTCCAGGCACATACACACTACTGAACCGGGACATTCCATCGATATTGCTAACGCAGAGATTTTGGAGGTTGAACCGAAGTGGTTTGAAAGAGGTGTGAAGGAAGCCATCCACATTCGGACTCTATGCCCTTCACTCAACAAGGACGGAGGCCGCTACAACCTGTCCCCCATCTGGACCAACCTCAGGAACAGAGGGAGGGGGCCGCTCGGAAACCTTCGAATTTCCCGCCTACTTCCAAGGATGACGTCACCAACAACACCAGTCATGTGACCAAGAGCTCAGGAGAGCTCAAAAGCCTATGAAAAGTAAGTCCACAAAATATCCGGAGTATTCAAGTTTATGCTTCGCCTAATACCTTTTTTAACTTGTTTTCCTAATGGACACATTCAGGCTCGCATTTTCTTTTTTATGAAATAGGAGCAAGGGTCAGTTCTCCTAGGGTATCCTGGCTAGTCACAAGAGGATTCGTTTTTCAGATCAGCCTTGTGAAAGGCAAAAAAATCCATTACAAAATAAGTGACATTAATCAGCAAAAATAACGGTTGAAGAAGAAGGAAAGGACGGTCCCGAAGTATGCTCAACCTTGCTTCTTGGATCCATAGAGAGCCTCGGTTTTCATGTAGTTTCAAATGATAAAAAAAAAGATATAGTATTTAACAAATAGATTTCATGTGTTGCCGTGCGACTGTTCAGTAAAGGGAGCTTAATTAAGCACGCGACGTTTTAGAGCCACACACGGACGGCAACCGGAAGTTAGTTGCTTTCCATTTCAATTTGTCTTGACACTACCACACTTATACTGTTAAGTATCTTTGCACTGTTAGAGATGATTAGTTTAAAAATTTGTGGAGACCACTGTCCTGGCATGCGAAATGTTCACTTACCCTGATATATCACGGGTGACGTCAAAATGTTGTGAGCCACTAGGCCATAGCCGAGTGTTACTGATGTTCTTACCACACTTTCACGTCTTCTGTGATCTATTACATAACGACATACGGCAACATGGAATAAATAATTAAATTTTTTTATGATGACGTCAGCTGTGCGTCTGACCTCTAACAGATCCTGGGTGAGAGCCAATCAAAATGCGTGCATGATTGAGTTTATTATAATATAATTTTCAACATAGCCTATGTTTTCAACCTTAAGCCTGGCATATTTAATAGCTTTGCAGATCGCGTCTATCCTTATGGAGATTATTTGCATTAAGGACGGTGCCTACTAATTCAAAGGTATTTTTGCACGGTTTAATGACTATGCGGGAAAGGCAGATCTTAACAAGTGTTATTAAAATCCAAAAAGAAAATTGGGGGTAACCACGCATTTTTCAAAGATAATTAATCAACAATATTTGTAAAAAGCTTTAAAGTACAAAGCTATGTATGGCGTTCTTTTCCAAATTGAAGATTAATTACTTCTGAAAAATGCGTGGTTACTCCCAATTTTCTTTTTAGATACCAAGAGCACTTGCTAAGTTCTGCTTCCTTCGCATACTTTTAAACCGCGCAAAAATACCCCTTTATTAGTAAGCTCCACCAATAGGAAACCCCAATATCTTGAGATGCGCAGAAAGTGTGCGCAATAATTAACAATTACACCCGTAGCCCGCAAGGGCTACGGGTCAATAGTTCATGAGGCGAAGCCGAATGGGCCATTGACCCATGGCCCTTGAGGGCGAAGGGTCTAATTGTTTTAGTATCACCCAACTAGTCGGACAGAAAAGACAATAAAGTTAGCAAATGCAAGTTGAAAATATATTTATTTGGAAATAAAACGAAACAAAGCGTCACGCTTTTCGCTACTCGAGGACTATTACTAATAGTCCTCTAGTAGCGTTGCCAAACAAAATGCAGCATTTGCATTAGTCCACTAGTTGGATGATACTAACAATAACAATAGTTATCCAGTTCACTGAAGCATGATATGGTCCAAAGTGTACTGAACCAAAGCTCGCCCACCAATTTGGCGTAGAGGAGACTGGTGACCACGATACGCTTTTAACGCCTGCCTGAAAATGTAAAAAGTCTCAGGAAAAATATACTACTGCTTTTGGAATTGGTTTTTGCACTGTAATATTGCCTTTTCACATCCGAACTAATGGCTGATTTATGATTTATTGAAAAGGTAAGTGTATTTTTTTCTTTGTTACACGATTGAGGAAACTTGGATGCACTCTTGGGCCATGTATAGGAAAACGTAGAAACACGAGTCCATGTTTTGTGATTTATGAGCAATAGTGATGTTTTAAAAGTTTCAAAATTGAATGAGCCGTTGGTGAGTGTAATTTGAGAACTTTTAAAACATCACGAGTGACCATAAATCACGAAATGAACGAGCAAGCAAGAGCAATTATGCGAGCGAAATTAATAAGTAATCACATGATTTCAAGTGCAATTTGGAATAAGTAAGCATGAGTAAATTATTGCAAAGTCAAACAAAATTGAGCCAGTAAGGTTATTGTATACTAAACAAAATTACTCCATCAGTGTTTTTCCAATTTAGCAACTTCTGTATTTATTTCACTCAGTCTATAGCCTTTTTATGAATTCGTCATTGACCAATCAGAAAAGCGATATTCTGTTGAGTATATAATAAGTATAGGGTATAGCAGATGTCAGTGGCATCATCTGATGCTAATGATGTGCCTTGAAGCGTGGTTGGCACTGATCATTGTTAAGTACAAGGTCAGCATATGGGATTTAATGGCATTCAACCACAGCTTAGTGCTAACCATGCTTAGTGATTCACGTATGAGTGACAAAGAGAATGCTTGTAAACAGATATCTTTCCTATTTGTTTCCTTTTTCAAAATAGTTATAAATAACATAATCATATGGCCCGTACGGCCCGGCACGCACTTTCATTGTCAAACTATTGGGAAAATCCCCATATGAGGACCATATGCCTTAGTGCAAGCAGGGCTGGAAAAAGCTCTGCTAGGAACATGTACTGCTCCAGCAAATGCGATTTTTAGAGGATTTCATGGCTTTTAAACATCCAAGTTGTTTACAGCTAGAAAAGCAAATGCAAACAACATATTAGGTGAATTTTCTATGCAAATTGTTGTTACTTATTTTGTCCAAACTTCATCTTCTGAGTGCTCATCAATATTGTTAAGAGTCCATATGATAAAATGCTTATTGACTGAGTTTAGGTTGGGCTGGACATTGAAATATTTGGTCCTCGGTCATGGCTGCGCTCAGTCCATATGATAGTAAACATCAATTTTTGTTACAAGGAAACAAGGAAATTTCAAATTCTTATAAGAAAAAAATAACCTTTTCTGAGGATTGCATCTTAGAATTAAGAAA
Source organism: Montipora foliosa (assembly GCF_036669935.1). Lineage (NCBI taxonomy): Eukaryota > Metazoa > Cnidaria > Anthozoa > Scleractinia > Acroporidae > Montipora > Montipora foliosa. The sequence continues at coordinate 30,746,932 of NC_090881.1, forward strand.
CATCACATTGTAGAACAATTTTCCAGACTTGTCATCAACCTAAATCAGTTTTTTTAGAAGTAATGGTAAGTCGCCATAAATTGCTGGATGTAAAACTGTGACTTAAGGAGACAATATATTGACTTTACTGTTTGTAATACAGGTCCCTCTGTACTGGAGAGAATTTCTGCCAATTTATGACTTGCCCCTTACAATGTTCATCTGCTTAGGATTACAGTGTAGTTAACCCTAACAATGTCAATTCTCTAAATGTGGTTGAAACTCTTTCTGGGACTAGCAGGGTATCTATAAGATCTTTACAAACTGAGGTAAAGAATTTACATGTACTTAAAATAATAGCTTTTTGCAGGTTGTGTGTGTTTTTATTGTCTCTAATATTAGAGGCATCTACAATTTTCAAGAAGGATCTCAAGTTTCAGCAAATCAGTTTCTCTAACGTCATCGTACCTGAGCAATTTCTCTCCTTGTTTTTCTGAGCCTTATACTCTATCTGAAAGCTTACAGTATCAGGTGATTCTTTAGCAGCTTAAATCTGTTATTCAGTTCTTTCCTGACATCTTGGGTAACCCTAGCAAGACAGGTTTGTTTTGTTTTTTTTTCACATCACGAAGTGGGGCAGGGGCAGTTATGATGTTTTCTACATCTGTTGCCAAATCCAGGTGAAATCATCAAAGACCTTGTTTGAGTTGCAGCATGTCTCTTTGATTGTGAGCGAAACCTGGTTTTGATTTTTGTTAAGAGCAAAAACAAATTTGTGATTTGCTAAATAACTACGTCAATGATACCAGATGAATTAACTTTGCCGTGAATATTAAATCCAATAGATATCTACAATCTTGGACAAAATTGTTGAGAAAACTCTGCTTTTGGACTAAACTCCGATCACGAGTATGAAAAATAAGCTCCCTTTTTGCCCCCACCCCCACTGATCAACGTTGCTAGACGAAACAAAGCATGTCGAACCTGGGCTTATCAACATTGGTTGTAGGGGGGAGGGGGATTGCTAATAATGTGCGATATTGAGGACGTAGTGCGCAAAATAACCGCTGTTTTTAATATTCTCAACCCTTTTTGTCCAAGATTGTCTGGGGCTCATTTTGCCCAAGAACACAAAAAGCGTGTATATATGAGTTCTGTAAGTACAAAAAAGAAAATATATCAGTCGCAGGCATGTCGTCATGGTATTCGATTGACAATTAGAGTTAATTAACCCTAATAAAGAAAAACAATGTTACGTCATCATTGAAGTTCATTATCAAAACAACTGGAAATGGTACATAAAAGGCATGTTGACGACGCTTTAGGAGCGTATATTTTATTACAGGTGCAAGATCATAACGACAAAGCTAAAGATGTTCCTGAGGAAGTAGGAGTTTCATTAGCACTAATCGTTAGGAACAAGAAAGGTGCCCAAGGCCTTAAAAGGGAAGTTGTCACGCTGTTCGTTGGTAAAAGCCACAAGAAAGGTGTGATCAGATGTGACCCATACGATAAACTAGATGGTCCCTTTTTTGAAAAATATGTCAGTGAACAGTTCCCTAAACTTTTTGGGAAAGCAAACAAGAATGTGGTATAACAGCAGCAAAATAGTAATAGAGCAGATTACTTCCGGTTGCAAGAAACCCACTTTCTGTTTGTAAACCGTGCGTCTTCGAATACGAATTGTCACGAATTTTAAGTATAACTACAAGGCATTATATTTATTTCCCCTACTGTTTTCTCAAGGCGTTGCTAATGAGTATAAACTATGCGCAAAATCAATGAGATTTCTACATTTCTTACAAAAAGTGACGCATGTCAACGGTTAACACACCGGCTGGCTAAAAACAGACTGGTCATGAAAAATATTTCAAATCTGTTCCAATCACGTTAACCGACCAAAATTTCTCATTCCTTCGCCGTAAATCTATGTCAGTTAAAGAACACACAAAATTAACCGTTGTTAACAGTGCAATTTCCTTATTGTGTGTAATCTTACATAAATATATCAGCGATAATTTCATAGCTGTATATACATATTGATCAGTGTAAACCAATGTGGGCAAAAACAGCTAGGGCAAGGCCGACTGGTTTTGATATAACTCCTTCATATTGTCCTCGTTATAGGACTCAGTAGGTCTCTTACTTCTTAATCGTACTAATGTATGAATTCCACGATGTAAAAGAACAGCAATTCGCAGTGCAGTAAAGTAAAGTAAACAGAACCCTATCTTATGTAAACAATTTACGTACATGGCTAATACTGCACTGCTGTAACAATGTTTGTTTCACGCAATATTATTGTATGACAAGTAACCCTCGACAACTTACTTTGTATCAGCTATGAGAAGACAAGTTTTACATACTATAAACATATGAGAGTGTTCACACTCTCATATAGACAGATATTTGATAGTTTATACCAAATACAATCTTGGACAAAATTGTTGAGAAAACTCTGCTTTTGGACTAAACTCCGATCACGAGTATGAAAAATAAGCTCTCTTTTTGCCCCCACCAGGGGAGGGGGATCGCTAATAATGTGCGATATTGAGGATGTAGTGCGCAAAATAACCCCTGTTTTTAATTTTCTCAACCCTTTTTGTCCAAGATTGTAGGTTATGTAGCAGTTTGTTGCTGTTGGAATTTCTCCTTAATTAGTTAAACTTTGAATAAAAGCAAGATCTCATGCAAAAGTTCCTTAACATCCAATCTTTTTTAACATCAATGTTTGTATGGCGCACGTAACTTGCTGGCCGGAAGGAACGCTAAAGAAACTCGATACGAGAACAACTCTACTTCTCACTCGAAATTTAACTTTAACTGTTTCGATTCACCCGAAAAAACCGCCACCCGAAACTTATGCAAATCCTAGCTTAAAAACGAAAAAGGTGGCGAAAACTATTTTCATACCAATCGAGGTTTTGGAAAGCGTGCATATGGAAAAATGGTTGAAGTTAATGCTTACAAAGGAAAACTAGGATTGTGCTATTGATGGAACCAAAAAACCTAGGCGCTAAGAAAGGTGATGGTGAAGAAACTTAACATGTAAAACGAACAAGAACATCTAAACTAAACGAAAGTCTTTTGTTCAGTTGCTTTAGGCATGTAATGCAAAATAAGGTGAAGGGAAGTTATTCGTCTGATTAGGAAATAACAATAAAATATTGTGTAAATTCAATGGTAGACAACATTGACTGACTGGTACAAGGATATTACCGGTATATAGCGGTATAAGGGCAGACAAGGTTACAAAGCTCCTGAAGAAATTGCTACACAGACTTTTGAGAAATTGTCAAGAGCAAAAATTCTGCCATCCAGCGCTAGATGGTTATCTGCGGCTTCTCTGATCTTTGACCTGGTATTAGAATTCCTGGTTTTTTTATGCGCTTTTGCACTGAATTGCCTCTTTTCAGCGCTGTGTTACATGAAAACTACATTTCTCTAATCCAATCAGAATGGAGAAAATTCTTAAAGTGTAATTTTTTTTATTACTGTGGAAAAATAGTGGTCTGTTGTCATTTCTCTCCTCACGTTCTTCTTCTATTTTTTTTTTTTTTACTGTCTTTACCATTTTCGTTGTGGGTGGATTTGTCTGCTAATAGTACCAGTCCTTGAACGTAAAGGAGAAGGGAGGAGTCTGCAGCTAGGATTTGTACTTTGTTCGTCATGCGTTAGAATATACTCGTAGCAGCACACTATTTTCAAGTGTAGAGGGAAGTCGATAACTACTATGTACCATTTGGACTTGTTTCGGCACAGAGGCTGAAGTGTTACTCAGATGTGGCTCAGATAAAACACCAAGGAATGGGCAAAAATGAAAAAGAGGGCAATTTAAATTTCAGTCTAGCGGGTCTGATCGTTGTACTTTAATATACAGTTTTTAAAACAAATGATCAAAACACGGTTTTGGTACTCTGAAGTAGTGCCTCAAAAAGTACTTTCTGAATTATGATGCATTGACAACATGTTGAGGTATTAGACGGTCGGTATGTAATTTAAATGCGCTGTAACTAAGAACGCTTTACTGCTTAACGAATTTCTTTCTGCCTCCTACAATTCCAAGGCCTTTTAAAATTGTACTTTCATTACTTTTAATGCATGGACTACATTTAAGCTAATTGATTGTTTGCTTTTCAGACTGCAAAAAAGAGTATGGTTAAGCTCCGTGCTACCGGCACTCAGTCTGAAGGTGACGGCTAGTAAGGACGGAAGTTGGAAGCAGAGTGTACCATGTTTCTTGTGTGCCATGTTTCTTGAGGGCTGTAAACGTAATGACTTTATGGCCAGGGAATAGCTTCAAGACAACAAAGGACAATGCAGAGGAACAAGGCTACTCCGTACCATTCTGTAGGCTTATTGAAAAGTTACGTTAGCGACCTCGCGTGTTAGTGATCAACAACAGGCTTTGCTGGCCTTTTTCTTGGATTCAGAGAGAAAATCCCTCTTTTCACTCTTTCCTCAGTATTGCACGAATACCCTGGGCCAACGGTTTTTTTGAGACAAGACAAGAAAATGAACGAATATTTGTTCCTTATGAGGCTGCGTTCTGAACAAAATACTTCTGGTGGGCCGCGAAGTTTCACTTGATAAATTTTCTTATTCAAATAAAATTAGGATTAACGATTCAAACTTCGACTAATTTCAATAAGAAAGAGCTGTTGTTTGCGAAGATTGAATTAAATGTATTAGTTTTACCAGTGTTATATGAAAATAAAAGAGTTCAATTACAAATGTTGCTGTATGCTTTTCTTTGTGTCTCTGTTTGATGAATAAAAAAAGGTTTTCTCATTCAAATAAATTAGGAATAAACTCACTATTTTCAATAAGATGGAGCCGTTGTGCGTAGACTGAATAAAATGTAATTGTTTTACCAGTGTTAGACTACATGAAAATAAAATGGTTGAATTACAAATGATGCTGTTTGCTTTTCCTTCCCTTTCTCAAAGCGCTCAACTTCACTCTGGCTATCAATCAAAGGTCCGTTGAAATCTAAAAGGTCTGTCGTAGGAAATTAGATAGGCAAAAAACGAGTTCCAATCATCGTTGTTCTGAAGGAACACGAGGAGTGTTCTTCCTTTACTAGAAGTCAAATCCAATGTAACTTAGAACCCATTTTTCTCACTGGCTTAAATTATGGGAACGAACAGAACGTTTATTTGTAGGAGATGCGTTTAAACACGTACTGAAAACGAGGCCGAAAGCCTCATCCCGAAAACGAGGCCGAAAGCCTCATCCCGAAAACGAGGCTACAGGTAATTTGTACCAGCCATCATTACTTTCATTTCATTTATTTATTATATTCCTTTCTTTAATTTTATAGCGAAAATTTGTAACTAATAGTTGGAAATCGCTAGCGATTTTCTGCGGCTTCAATTGCCTTTTTTTTTTCCGTTTAAAATGGGACCTGGAAATAACTTACTGTTTAAATACTCGAATTTTACATGAACTCTTATCGCTGACTTGATGGCACAGTTGGTAGTGCATCAGTCTCCGGCGCACGAGGTCCGTGGTTCGAATCCCCGCCGCGACAACTCTGGGCCTTTACAAGGAGGTAAGTGTTAGTAGGAAGATAGATATAGAGGAAGATTACGTAAATAAAGTAAGCGGCTACAGGTCAGGGAAAACAGAGGGGATCAGACTACAGAAAGGGGAGTTAAGGGAAAGGAAGGGGGGATGGGGACACACCTGGGAGGTAGGAAAGGGAAGGGATGTGCGAGTGGAAAGAGAGAAGAGGGAAGAAAGCAAGGGAAGGGAAGGGAAAGGGGAAGAAAAATTTTTTCTTTTTTTTGCCATTTCCCGCCAAAAAAATAAAAATATTGCGGCAGGCAGCAAGTTCGACCAATCAAATAGCAGGATTCCGGTCACGTGACCAAATCTGACCAATCAGAGAACGATAATTTCACATTCTAATTTTTCAAGGGGTTTATCTATAAAATGAGAAATTATCGTTCTCTGATTGGTCGATTTGGTCACGTGACCGGAATCCTGCTATTTGATTGGTCGAACTTGTTGCCTGCCGAATTTTACACAAGTCTGAAAATGTTCCATCATCTTTAAGTGCTCACATAAGTAAACAAACTTCCTGCTCTCTCGGTTCAGCAAATTCGACCAATCAAATCGCAGGATTCCGATCACGTGACCGAATTTAACCAATCAGAGAACGACATTTAACATTTTAATCTCTTAAGTGTGTATCGATAAAATGTAAATTTCTCGCTTTCTGATCGGCCAAGTTTAGGTCACGTGATCGGAATCCTACGATTTGATTGGTCGAACTTGCTACCTGCCGAATCTGGTCCGGAAATGTTCCATCATAGGTAAACATACTACCTGCTCTTTAAGTGGTTCCTTTTGGACACTTGATCAAAATCACATTGGTTGAACTTTCTCCCGCATTGGCTATTCTGGAAAGGCAGAGAACAATTAAAATGGTCAGAAGTTCCCTTCGTTTAATAAATCATGTCTAATTTTGCGAAATTAAACCGATCTGAAGGGGTGAAATACTTTGAATCTCACCATTAAGTTTGATAAAAAGTTAGAATATCGACGAGCAAAGACAGACCGTAAACAATGTCTTAAATATTCAAATAATAGAGTAACAAAATCGTCCTATTGTCGCGAGTGAGCGAAAACAATAGCCTCTAATTACAGATGGTTTTCACCTGACGTCAAAGCAGCCATGTTGGTGTACAGAACAATAGAGAAAAAAGTCTTTTGGGAATTTGACTCTTTTATAATGCAAAACATGAGCCATGATTTGCTATTGTTTTGTGCACCAACATGGCCGTCTCGTCACGTGATTGAAAACCATCTATTGTTTGTAGGAGAGTTTGTTTGAAGTCATCTGCGGCACATACATCTACAGGTATTGCACATTAATCACTATTGAGCAAAGATTAAAAGTACACCTCGAATAGGTTTGTTTTGATTTTAGTATTCAAATTTTCAAATTTTCGAACTTCCGAGCAAAAGATGTTATTGTTTCAACCTATGGTTGGCACATCAAGAACAATGGTTGACAGTATAATTGTTTTCGCAAAACAAAAGACCATTCCTGTTGCAGAACAATAAACCATGTCTGTCGTCGCCTTGTCGGATAATCAAAACAAAAATCATAAATCACAGCCGCTATGATGGCCGATAAACCACCCTCATTACCACGTAAAGCGTCGCTGTTATTTAACCAAACGAGCAGCAGCTTAACGAGCTGCAGCATTCTTCGCGTGGAAACTTTGGAATTCCATATATTTTCAGATCGTTTCAAATTTGTGCAGGATAATCTCTCTTAAACATGTTCCCCAAAACGCACCTTAAAGACGTGGAATAAAGGATAAGATGTCCAATCACTGACCCTATTACACAGTGGTCATCTTGATATTCCTACATAAAGCAAAGGGCATCAAAGGTGGCCATAGTGGCAAGGCTAACAGTTCTGTATGAGCACTACTGAAGACAAAAGAATATTAATTTGATTGCATTATGAAAGAAGACTGTTCCAAGTCTGTTCCAAGTCACAAAGGACGCAGCAATGATGCTGGGCCAAACAACAATAACGAGAATGAAGTCACGGCGGCCATTATGGTAAAAAACGGCCACATTGGTGAGCCCACTGGGACTTCATAAACACAATAGCATATGCTGTGACAAACAACTCATGATTAAAGCGTTCCTGATACGAAATCAAATTTAACTACTGTCTACGTAAAAACGTTTTCATAACATAAATAGTCGTTTTAAACTACATTCCTTACCAGGAAAAAAGAAGATGAATCCATGATTATTTCAGACCAGACGAGCTTTAGTCCAATAAACGCCACCTGCAATGTTCCTGAAAAAATAAATTCGGCGTTGTCAGTATATCATATTGAACGATGCATTGTTTGTTAGAACATGAAACGATATCACTTTTTCCAATACATCGCGGCACTGCGGCTTTTAACCAACAAGTCCTCGGCATTTTCATCCGGAACAACATTTTTTAACTAAACGCTTTAAAAGGAGAAAGCTTCACATTTTCTCTCGTATTTGCTAAATTTATCAAACGTGACTTTGCAAAGCGAGATTACATTTTCTCGTTTATTCTTTATTAAAAAGGCGTCGGCGTATAGGGTAAACATAAAGACATTTTTTGTTCAGATTTAAGTCTGTTCGAATGAGGGGCAGCAAATGCTTGGGAGTGAATTTTTTACGGGAAAATACTCAACCATTAAAGCTTCATTCAGGAAACAAACGCCCCAATTCAAAAATGCAGCACTAATTCCCGCAATATTGACATGAAACTCTGTTCAAAACAGCTTTGGAAATTTATTTTCCTGGATAACATTGTTTAATTCGAAGTGGTTATACTTCCCTTTCATTTAACTCTTTCTCTCTCTCCGGGAGTTTCGCTATGCGAAGTTATGCTACAAAAACGACAGATTGAGCAAAAAACTCCACCTTCAGGCACTCTACCGTAGCGTCTTACAACACAACAAACACATTACAGACAAAAAACACTCTACACTGCAACAGGAATTATCGCCTTTTAACCCAACCCCTCAACAGGCTACAGGTATTACCACCTCACCGCCTATTAACCAAACATCCCTACAGGCATTGCCACCTTTTAACCCTACCCCTCCACAGGCTACAGGTATTACCACCTTACCGCCTGTTAACACTCCTCCCCCACAGGCATTACCGCCTTCTCACCCTACCCCCCAACAGGCTACAGGCATTACCGCCTTGCAACCTGTCTTAACCTATGTTTGGCTCGGTTATTATATAGCATCAAAGATCACTGCCGCGCACTTGTGGTATGAAAATCACCAGTACCAGTAAGCGGTATTTTACCTTAACGCATGCGCAGTAAGGTTTGGCGTTCACTTTGCTCACAAAATCTATTAATCCGTGTATTACCTACATTAACTTTATTAATCCTCCAATTTAAGTGTAGCTTACAAACGTAATGCCTTGTGTTAATGCGCTGACAGTTCGAAACTTCTGAGCTAGTTAACCACAAGCACATCAGCTTATTTGATTAGTTACGAACTCTTAAAACATAAACAAAACTTGCGTCCACAAAACAGCCAATCAGTAGAAAGCCCATCAGTTTTGAGAGCAAAATTCTCCAGTTGAGGATGAGGAATGCGAAGGATGCCACAACAGATCCACAAGTCGCCCAATCCAAACCTCGGAATCAGATCACCGATACACCATATCCAGGCCCTTCTCAGTCTATAGGTGCCAAATAAGCGACAAAAAAGGAAAGAAGTCAAGATTGACCGAGCGTCTTAAATTTAAAAGAACTGAGGAAAAAGTTCTTTTTAATTCATACCTGCAAATTGTTATATTGAACCTTCATAAAAATTGTTATATCTGAGACATCACCAAATATATGGATCCAAGAACACAATAACCAAAATGTGTATTCCAAATCTTCCAAAACAAGACAGTTATTCTGATAAAGCTGCGTAACTTGATGATATGAATAGAATTTGAATCTCCCTCATCTTCCCCTATCGTCGTTATCTTATCTATATTTTATTATGTATTACCGCCTTTTTACCCAACCCCTCAACAGGCTACAGGTATTACTACCTCGCGGCCTCTTAACCTTACACCCCTACAGGCATTACAACCTTTTAACCCTACCCCTCCACAGGCTACAGGTATTACCACCTCGCCGCCTATTAACCTAACATCCCTACAGGCATTGCCACCTTTTAACCCTACCCCTCCACAGGCTACAGGTATTACCACCTTACCGCCTGTTAACACTACTCCCACACAGGCATTACCGCCTTTTCACCCTACCCCCCAACAGGCTACAGGCATTACCGCCTTGTAACCCGTCTTAACCTATGTTTGGCTCGGTTATTATATAGCATCAAAGATTACTGCCGCGCACTTGTGGTATGAAAACCACCAGTACCAGTAAGCGGTATTTTACCTTAACGCGTGCGCAGTACGATTTGGCGTTCACTTTGCTCACAAAATCTATTAATCCGTGTATTACCTACATTAACTTTATTAATCCTCCAATTTAAGTGTAGCTTACAAACGTAATGCCTTGTGTTAATGCGCTGACAGTTCGAAACTTCTGAGCTAGTTAACCACAAGCGCGTCAGCTTATTTGATTACTTACGAACTCTTAAAACATAAACAAAACTTACGTCCACAAAACAGCCAATAAGTAGAAAGCCCATCAGTTTTGAGAGCAAAATTCTCCAGTTGAGGATGAGGAATGCGAAGAATGCCATAACAGATCCACAAGTCGCCCAATCCAAATCTCGGAGTCAGATCACCGATGCACCATATCCAGGCCCTTCTCAGTCTATAGGTGCCAAATAAGCGACAAAAAAGGAAAGAAGTCAAGATTGACCGAGCGTCTTAAATTTAAAAAAAAAACTGAGGAAAAAGTACTTCTTAATTCATAACTGCAAATTGTTAGATTGAACCTTCATAAAAATTCTTAGATCTGACACTTCACCGAATATATAGATCCAAGAACACAATAACCAAGACAGTTATTCTGATAAAGCTACGTTAATTGATGATATGAATAGAATCTGAATCTCCCTCATCTTCCCCTACAGGGTTGTATATAAGAGCCGGCAGCCGGCGAAGTTCGCCGGCTTCTCTGTCAGGTTTCGCCGGCTACTTTCATTGTTTGAAGAGTCAAGACATGTAGAGGAGATGATGTTTATGAGGTCTAGACTACTTGGGCTCAATACAAATAAAAATTTGCGGTGGCTATTTTTTCTGAAAACACATAAAAGACTTCTGACTCAAGGGCAGTTTAAAAACGTTATGCTTGAGACTTTCGTTTTGAAAAAATCTTGCTGCGGTGGCGGGAAAGTAGGAACAATATGATTTGTTGTCCGCCATATGGATTTCGATATCTTTAAACAGCCACCGATTGTATCTTACAGGAAGGAAAAATCACTCAAGGACGTTTTAGTCCGCGCAAAACTTCCTTTAATCACGCCGCAATCATAAAAAAACTTGTAAACAAAGAAGAACTTTTAAAAGGTTTGTTCTCAAACCAGAAGGAAATTTACATATGATGTTCTGCTAGCAACACGCTCAGCCTGCGTTCACGCATCTCTTACCACAACTCAACTGAGGAACAAAACTAGCCCCTGATCATTCACTAACCGCTCCTTCGTTTTCACTTCGAACCTTTCAGTTGATCACTTATAGCGAACGTAGAAGCTGAGGACTCGTAGACTTTATTTAAACACTTGAACGTAACGCTCC
>NC_090881.1:30768154-30775654 GCF_036669935.1 Montipora foliosa
CCATATTTGCTCCCCTTTGCGGGAGCAAAGGGCAGAGACGTAAAGAGAGGTCCTGGGTTCGAAGAGTTACTAAAGCGAGATAGACTATCTTACAGAAGTTCAGTATGTTTCGAGTATGGTGTCTAATGTTGCTAGTATTTGTTCATGTTGTTAAGAAACTGATGGGATGGGAGGTATACATGGTACGATATTGGTTTCTTATGCAGTCGGATAAGAATGAAAATAAGCCGAATAATGAAAACTAAAAACTTCAGACTGCAGACTGAGTAATTTTTCTCCCACTATATGACAGACAAAAACATTAAAAGAAGAAATTTTTACTTGCTATTATCACTTACCAAAATGAAATCCTGGGCTTTTCTTGTTGGTCGTTTGTTGATTCAATTCTAGCCCTCCCTCAATCACGCAACATTAAGTAGCGTTGATTAACGTTGCAGGATGACAGGGCTCCCTTGAACAGAATTTTCCAGTTTTCAGTTTCTCTATGCTCGTAACCCCTTGTAACACTCTTTAAGCAATAGAGGACGTTTTCCGTGTTTCCATAGCCTCATCTAAACACGAGGGGGAGTTGGGAGAATTCGAGACAGTTGTGCAAACACGAGACGCAGTCGAGGGTTCGCAGAACTGTCGAGAATTCTCCCAACTCCCCCTCGTGTTTAGATGAGGCTATGGAAACACGGAAAAAAGTCCTCTATTGCTTTTATTAAATATTTCTTAAAGATAATTGACAAATCATGGAAATTGCTGGTCTTTTACTTCTAGAATAAAACAGATTTTCTTGATACACGCTCACATTTCCGACCAGCCAATCAAAACGCGCGTCTGACAACACCTAACCAATCAAAATTCGTTTGATGTCACAGCCGTGTTTGTTTTCTCTCATCTAAACACAGCTATTAACTAATGAGAGTGCGCATACTATCCTAATTATTTTACAATAATAATTAATACTAATAGTGCCATTATTGTTGTTAACGTTATTAGCACTTGTTGTATCCTCTGTACCTTGACCTGTGCCACATAAGCCTTTGACTTTGGCCTCTCTTAGTCAATCTTTGCTTGTGCTAAATAAGCTGAGACCCAGCAAATAAATTGAGTAAAATTGTATCGCAATATATAAAAATAAACCTTAAACCAATAAGCGAATGCTATCAAATTGAGCGAATCAAATGGCCTTCCCCCCTTTCTCCTGAAAGGCATACTACCGAATGACGATTCGCAATAATTGAATGAGCAACTTCGAGCAGGTTGTCCGACAAGACCCAACCCAGCCTGTTACGACGAAATTCAATCAAAATACAGCATTTACAGAGCTCTACAAGACAAATGTGTGCCATTGCCAGCCATTGGCGTGGTGTCATTCATGCACTATTTGAAAGAAATTAAATGGTAGCTTGACCTTGTACCAGTCGCATCGATCACGTGACTCAAAAGGGTATTTTCCTTCAAAGTTGGAGTCTAATAAATTCATACATGCTTCTAAGCATTCTTTTTAGTGCCCCAAGACAGAAATAACCCCGGAATATCATCCCATGATACAAACCCATATGAGAGTGGGATCATTAGCGATGTTTCTCGTGACGTCACTCATTGTTGTTAATATGCCAACCAGAACCTAATTGGCTGTTGAAACAATGATTTCTTTTGTTCCGTGGTGGGCAAATAAATGTGACGTCAATGTTTGTAAACAAGAAATATCGCCATTGAGAAGGGGCTCTAAGCCAACCAAATAGGGATAATTAATTTAAACGAATAATCGTCGGAAGTTTCTGTTTCTAGCGAATTGGCATTTTAGTTGACTATTATTTGAGAAAACTTGAACGCAATCCGGAAGCAACCATTCGTGTTTACTTTGTGCAACACGTGGGTCACATAACCAACACTGCTTTATCAAAACCAACGCAATTTTGCGCGACATACGCAATCTCTGTATCGTTTTGATCACCAGCACCTTTCCGAGAGGACCCTAGTTAACAACGCGACTATGTATGTTATTTGCGCTCATGAACGTAACTCTGAAAGGCTCCTAGTTTCAGGCCAAAGGAAGGGCTACCTGTAAGTAATTCACTTCAACGCAAAACCAAACACAGCTTACAATTTTGCATTGTACATCCTATTAGCGCTTTTATTGCCGGACTAAAAGAACGCATTGCACGATCTTTCATCGAGAGGCTGTTTTGTTCTAAACAAGCACGAAGTCCCCATTTTTTTGTTAATTCGATTCCCTCAAACCAACATGTTAAATGCAGATTTTAAAACCAAATATGCTATACAAAACTGATGGGGAAAAAAGCAGCTTGGGCAGTCAATCACTCGAGGAATGTTTCAAGTTTCTATTATGATCCACTCCTAGTCGAGAGTGTTTTGCTTCTTTGTACGCTTCATATTCTGTCGAATGCAATGAACTCTCTACTGTGGGAGAAAAAGTCACAATAACTTTCCAAGTTTTTTTAAGTTGAAGTTTTATGGGCTAAAATCCAGAAATCAAATCAACCTAGAAAACAACGCACGCCTTTCGGCCGAGAACGGCAAGGTCTTCAAGACCTCAGGGTATAATAAACAAGGCGCTGCAGCAAATAAGGGAACACCGCCAGGGAAAAGGACGTGGGCTTGCTTTTCTTCCTACCTGCTTTTTCGGATTGCTAAGAAAAGGCAACTGTTACATGCTTCTCGTAGCTAAAAATTGGAAAATCATTCCTGGCCCCAGTTGTTTAAAAGGTGGATAACACTATCAACCGGATAAATCACTATCCATTGGATATATATTGTTTACCCACTGGACAGTGACTTATCCCGCAGATAGCACTATCCATCGTTTGAACAACTGGGGCCTGGCCTTGAATTAAGGAACACGAGGAGAGGAATTTTGGTCCACTTTTGCGCACACTTGGTACCGTTTTCAAATGACTGGCACATCGTTTTCTCAACTACGGCGAAAAAAAAAAAACGTAACGGTAAGAGGTAGTAGCTAGCATCTCTTAACAAACATACCCCCAACCGCCCAACTCTAAAAGTGACACAAAACGAAGGAACACAAAACAAAACTTCATACCAGACAAAGAAATTGGGCATTTATTAATTTCTTAACACATTGTAAAGCTGTCGCTTGCCTTGTTCATAACACAGACTAACCCTAATACTTGTTGCAACAATCTTCACCAAAACACAACCTTCACATTTACTTGAAAATGAATTTAACATATGACCGAACTCTGAAACACAGAGATAAATATGATGTTCTTTTCTACTTATCGGCAGTTTTAAACCTTACATTCTTGCAAAATTCATGGAACTTCCAGTATTCATTCGCAACTGCCGTCTGGTTCATCGCGCAACGCTTCCTCGTTGGGAGACGAACCCATGAAGAGAATGAAACTATATGAACGCACGGAGAGAGTTATTCTGTGCCAGTTATACCTTAATTACATGTACCAAGTTAGCAAAAAGGAATCATTGGGTGCTACTTTAAGAAATTACAAATATGCATTTTACATTCAATGGACATTGCATTGCTCCCTACAGCGACAACTGATTGCTACAACACAAAATACTAAATATGTAAAAATACATCGAAGTTGAGTTCTCTTGTCTGACAGGCAAAATTACTCTCAAAGGCCTAAGACCTAAGGGGCATGGTTTATTTAGACTGCAATAATAATTATCTAGTACAAATAAGTCGTGTGTTTGTGCCATTTACTCTCCATAACACATCGACTTATTAATAACTGTACCAAGGACAACTGATAAGGTCACTCCCAACTACCATGCTGCTACCCGCTAAATTAATAACAACAAACCTGGATAAAGATACCCAAAACAGTGTAACGGTAACCTGTTGGGTTTCTCTATACAAAAGCTAAGGCAGGTTGCCAACAATCAAGTTAAAGGCACAAGTGGATAAAATACTCCTCATACACATGGCAACTAAATTACGGACAACGATGCAATGTTTAACACCTTTTTATAAATAAAACAGATGCGTTCATTTCTGGACCCTCAGTCTACTTTGACGATGCTGTAGATTTTCCGCACAAAGAAAAAGCAGGCAAAGAACCCCACAGTTCCTGGAAAAGGACAAACCTTGATATCAGTACAAAGTGTCTGCAAATTAATTACAGTGTTGTAACAAGGACTTACCGAAAAATGGAAGAAGTTGAAATAATTTACATCTTTCTGACAAAATTCAATCTCCACCCCAGACTCTTCTCATTGTACATGGATGAGCGAGAGAAGAGCTCTGGGGAAGTCTTCTCACTGGTTTTCGTGAAGAACAATGAAAAGCATCTCTGATTGGTGCATTCATGTTAGAGAGCAGGCGCTTTAAGGTTCAAATAACCAAATTTTGGCTTTTAGAACCCTACGGCGCATGTTTTCCCAGAGCCTCGGGTCATGCACAGACGTAAGATCCGAGGCGAGAATGAAGTGCCATTGTGACAAAAAGATCACTGTCTTCCCTTTTTTTCTCAAATTGAACAGGTGTGTTTGCATAATACGTCGCAAATTTCAAAGCTTTGCGAAAACAGAAAGCAGTTTATTTTGAGTTTGAGTTTGATGTAACAGTCTGCCATCCCTCACATTCAAAAACTACAAGACTCGCTCCAGGAAGAATGAAGAAGAAGCATTATTAATTGAGCAACTCCAACACGTCACTTTTTCCTTGACCCAGAAAATTCATGTAGCATAACTTTTTTTCCGACAAGCATTAAAGCATAAAATACAAAATCTAATAATTAGTGATCACTAACAGGTATCCAACACCATGATGGACACCTGAATTCAATCTAATGATATGCTCTTCTAAAATGTGTGTACACAACACATTTGGACCACTTTTATCTCCATCAAAATTACCATGCCCACTGTAACAAGATCCTGACTAACTTGATCCAAGGACAAACACACACCCCATTAATAAATAATAATAATAATAATAATATTATTATTATTATTATTATAACAATATTATTATGATTATTATTATTATATCATATTATAATATTATGGAGATTAGTTAGCCAACATGGCCTCTAGGTTACATTTTCACCCTTTTGTTCCATTCTAATGTTTAGCAAAAAGACGTTTTAACACTGCTGTCATAATAATTAAGGACGTTCGCACCCAAAACGTTCCCACGTACAGATTTTTTTAAAACTTGCCGCGCAGAAAGGTAATGATGTACTTTTGCCGAAAAGGCAAAAAAATGGGGGCTCACCGTGCTGGTTTTCGAGATTATGAGGTGCACTTTTAGAAGCTTGCGTTATTTTAAGACGATCTTAGCTTACAACTGTCAGCAATAAAAAACCTACATTAGTGAAATTTAGATCAGGTAAACATACTCAATTCAACATACCGGTAACTAAATATAACTAAACAACTTTTGCAGCCGATGCCTCTTTCTGAGGTGAAATAGACCTTGAAAAACGACATATTAATCTAAGAAAGAAAACTTCGGTCGCACGAGAGCATAAAAGACGAAATATTTATAACTTCTCAAATACAGATTTTTTTTTTGTTTTTTGTTAAAATGGACAAAATCAGGAAAGGGAGCGATGTACGGAAATAGAATGGGGTCACCGAGCATTCAAGAGGGTAAAATTGCTGCGAAGTTCTCAAAGCGATTGTCTATTCACACTGTCACGCCATTGCGTGACATTTCCGAAAAGACCTGAGTCCACAGCTATCCCATAATGCCACATGCTTTCACGTTCCATTCCTGTGGAAAATGTTTGCACCTGTTTATCTTCATGGTCTGCGATGCATGACATGTGCGTGACATGCGCGAAAAAATGCACAGTAGCAATGGGCGCCAACGTCCTTCACTATCTAATATAATTAAGTGATTAGAGCAGTTTTCAATAATTGAGTGTTTAAAGTAATTTGTGAATTGCTTTGGTTTTGCATTACTTCACCCAGTGATTAGTTCCAAGTTCTTGCACAATTTTGTCAACCAATCAGAAGTGAAACCAAAACCAATTGTGGCTAGCACGTGCACATTTTCCCGTGCTTTGTGTTGGCAACGTTTAATTACTTCGAGCTTCGATTGGTTTACTGGATTGTCTCCATCCTTTTTGATTGGCCAAAGTAATTACTTTGGTTATGATTTTATGACATTCGATTGAAACTTGCTCCAAGCCAACATAATTAACAATAATAAGTAACAAGCATGAGCCTAACATTGTGACTGGATTTAATAATAATTTGCCAACATAAAAAGCACTTCATTTCACTTCTCACCTGTGAAAAGGAAGAAGATCAAAACCATTATCAAGGTGTAGCCAAAGTACAGGAAGGTTGAGGCCATTCCAGAGATAGAGAGTTTGGCACAAAAGAAATGAATGGAATACAAAAAGAAATATATTGCAGTGCAGCCACCAGTTAGGAATGACCGCCACCACCAGTGATAATCCTGTAATAACAAAATAAAAACTTGGATGGTCAAACATACTAGTTAAATGCTTGATTCAGGAGTAAATGTGAATCATAATTATTTCCGACCCATAACACCAAACACAATTAAATTATCCCAAGGTAGTAGCGCTGTGCCAAATTGTACTCATTTTAAAGGAAACAAGATCTTCATACCTCTGCACAAAGATGGAAATAACATAACAGGATTGTGGTTTCTGACACTGTCATCAGCAGAATTAGACAAACAACAAACAAGAAACCAAACATATAGTAGATCTGATGAGACCTACGAAATGAAAAAGAAGATCTTTGAATGTCAGTTCACAAGAGGGCACACATGATCAAAATCCAACATAAACAAAAACACGTCTTAATTCTCATTCCCAGCAAAAGCTTAAATAATTATGAGCTACAAAAGGAAAAACATCATGCTGTAGGTGTGACACGCCCTTTGGGTTATTTCTGTGCCATGCCCGGCAAACAACAAGGTGAAATGACCAAAGTATTTGGTAACGGTAAGAGCCCACAGTGCAGCATTTCAGTGTCTACCAAAATTAATGAAGTTCAATAGCAGAGAAAAAGAGACACTCAGTACTTGTACATGCAGCCTATACCACTAGCGGTTGAGCATTCTTTGAAAAGGAGCTGAACTTACAATGACCAAGACTCTGAAGATGACTTCAGCTCAGGTAGTCGAAACGCAGCCCTATTTCTGGCGGTCGTTTCTCTCCCTCGAAAACGTTTGCTGGCTACTTGTGTCATGAAGATAGCGAGACATAAGTGGGGACTTCAGTCTCCAGAAGTAGAAAGCAAATTTAATGAAAAAGGATCTGCAGTGAAATATCCCCTCCCCTCTTTAAATGGCTGTGGAGAAGCCTGGGAGTTTTTCAAGTATTTGTGGTCGCATTTTCTTTTTGCTAGCTACAGCTTAGCCATTTTCGCTATGAAAGTCTTTTTCCTCTCCTCCCCCTTTCTTTGGTAAATATTAGGTCAGTGACCATTCCACTGATTGTTTCAGTGTGACAGTGCCCAGTGCCCAGTGCCTGAGGTGGTAGCAGCTAGCAGCATTGCCATGGATACCTCCTTCCCCCA
>NC_090881.1:30778154-30783154 GCF_036669935.1 Montipora foliosa
AAACCAGTCCTATGTGCATTATCTAGTAGCTTTGGCAAGGTTTTTCAGCATTTTTTCACTCACCCAGGAAAAAAGAATGCAGACAGCAGGACATTAGTTTTCCATAATTCTCCACCAATCACTATGATATGAAAACAATGACATTGCATGACAACTACTGCTCTTTGCTATAACTTAAAAGTAATATCCACTTAAGGACAGTGCCTACTAATTCAAAGGTATTTTTGCGTGGTTTACTGAATATGCAGGAAAAGCAGATCTTAGCAAGTGTTACTGAAATCCAAAAAGGAAATTGAGGTAACCACGCAGTTTTTGAAGATAATTAATGAACAATATTTGTAAAAAGCTTTAAAATACAAAGCAATGTATGGCATTCTTTCCAAATTGAAGCTTAATTATCCCTGAAAAATGCATGGTTACCCCAATATCCCTGTATTACTAAGCACCACCCATAAGGTATCCGAGTATCTTGAGACTTGCAGAACGTATGAGCAATAACAAGTAGGCACCGTCCTTAAAAAAGGATACTTTGAACATCTTTTTAAAGCTCCCAATGTAAAGTTTGGTGTGATATAAAAAGACCTTTTTCATATTGGTGTCCAAATAATATTCTTTTGTTTTAATGCAGGTAAGCCTTTCTACAACAGGTAAAATTCAAAGGAATGTAGAAACCAAAATGAGGCTCATAGGTCCAATTAAAAGCACTACAAAAGAAAAATAGAATGGATGCCATTTTATGAAAGTTGTCTGTGAAAATTCACTTTCAAGGAAGTGCACAACATTATTGAGATTTCTACATGTAAACTTAACATGTAACTTCAACAGGGTTCAAAAGCTAACTTAGACTGGCTTTTTGTCACAAAATCACTACATATCAGCTTCCAATAAAATTTGATCACATGTACATCTGTGCCACTTACTTTTGTAAATTCTAGCAGAAATATAACCAGCTGGCGATCCAAGACAAACAAACATCACCTAAAAGATAACACGTTTACATCGTTGCTCAGAAACTTTCTATCTTCAACAGAAAATCAACAGAATCGGGGACAAAGGACCAGTCACTCAACTACAAGTACACCCTACAGCCCTGAATCTGTTGATTCATGCATGCTATTGAGATAAATGACATTTCTGAATTTGGCAACCTACCAAAGAACAGGTCATGAGGGCTCCACGGTTTGCAGGAGACAAAAATCCAAGGCATGCAAAGACTGAAAAAGACAACAGCCACAAAGACCACTTGGGTAAGAAACCTTTGTGAAGATTTTATGCATAGACTACAGGCGAGGCCCCTCTAACCTCTTGCCTCAATTAAAATCAAGGAATAGAACAGACTCTATTAGTCTGGAATACTCCAAGCCTCGTATGTTCGCTCATCACAAACAAACTTACCATTAATCAATCCAAGACAGAGTTCACATTAATCGGTTCCAACAAAAAATAATTGATGCTTCATTTAGCCCCTTTCTTATCCAATGATGGGGCTCCTATTAAACAGGTTTCCCATACTAAATCATTGGGGTACTAATATTGACCAAAAACTGTCTTGGAGTGAACACATAAATGAACAAAAAAAATGCATCAGGCATCAGGGCTCTGAAACACATAAGACCTTTTGTCCCAGCCTCAATGTCGCTGTCTATTTTCAACTCATGGTTCAGGCACATTTCGGCTACTGCCCTGTCATGTGGGACAATTGCAACAAAACCCTCCCAGACAAGCTCCACAAACTACAACACTATGACAATGATGCCGACATACATTGCACTTCTACAAAAATTGAGCTGGGAGAATCTTGACGCAAATTCTAAAAGGCTGTCATGATCCACAAATCACTTCATGGCTCAGCCCCTGAATATCTTTGTAACATGTTCGCCTTGAGAGACTCTGAGTGCAAACTTGTTCCAAAGCCACGTACTAATTATCTGGAAAACAGTTTTGGTTATAATAGCATGGTGCTACGGAACAGCTGTCGAATTGCAGCAGGCAAGTACTCTGAGTGCATTTCGTTCAGGCTGCAGTGGCTTCATTTAGCTATAATAATAATAATTAGTATTTTGATACAAATGGCACTCCTGGAAAGCAGATTAAATAATTTCTACTTTATTACTATTTAAATTATATAAATTGTGACTTGTAGACTAGAATTATTATTTATGTACTTAGATGTAACTTTTATATTATACTTGAGTGTAGATTGGTAGATAGTGTATACATTATTTTTATAATGTTTTATAAATCCTGGGGAGTTTCCCCATGTATAAATAATTATTGACTTGACTTGACATGTGCAAAATGAACATCAATTGTGTAACAATAACAATTATCTTTGCGACTCTACATTCATGTTGCACACATCAATTCCCCTTATTATTATTCAATCACAACCTTACCTTACCACACTGTTTTAAAGAAATATTTGACAAAGACCATGTTAAGATAAAAACAACAATAATCCATAGATGCTGCCCTCACCTAAAGTGAAAAACAACATGATAAAGATTTGTGTGCCACATCCAAGCATAACAGAAAGAAGCATCCCTTTCTTGGGAGGACGGAAAACATCTCCATGAACCAATTTCCAGCCAAATTCTTCTTGAGCATCCTCCTTTGAATTGAAAATGAACAGAAGTGGAAGAAACTTCAACATTGTACCAATTTACCTTTGTATCAATATTACTAAGGAAGCAGTGCAGCCCAGTGCTTTGGGCGCTTGCCTTGAGCTCCAGGGATCCCCGGTTCAAGACATGTTCTGACCACTGGTTGAATTTGTTCCCTGGTTTGCACTTGTAAATAGCCAACTTGCTTGCATCCGGCCAACTGGGATTCTTAACAGTCGTTGTTGATTGTTCTGTTCTGTCATGATTGTCTTTCATTGGCTCTGAAAAGCCCCTATGGGGAGTGGTCAATTAAGTGTGTGTATTCTATTACCTATTTACATTGTGTTACTGCTCATAATTGAGTAAGCACTTCCAAACTTGACCAATAAAAGAGCCCAGGATAATATAATACAAAACATACTTAATTGCCACTCACCATAGGGGCTTCTCAGGGCCAGGACTTCCTTTGGATGTTAAACATGCTATTGTACATGCAGTATACTAATTTAACCATCCTTAGGCAGTATGAAGAAAGTGGGATAACTTTTTCCAGAGCACAAACTACATTTTCAAAACCATCAATAGTAATAGTGTTTGGGTTTTTTTCTCTGAACCCGTTGTATTCTTGGAAAAGTATATCATACCATTGCTGAATCTAACTGATTATAACGAGCTATGTCCTTGTGCAGGGTTCGCAGCATGATCATGGCTACCATTCCAGTGAGAAACAGCACAATAACCAAAGAATTCATGATGCTGCAGACAAAAGATGACAGCAGTTAACAAAAATACATGACTTGGGCTACACCTTGGTATACCTAACAAAAGTTTGTGTTCATAACATACCAAATAAGCATCAGTGCACGGGAAAAATTTTGATTGGTGGGGAGGGGGGGGGGGGGGGGGGGGAGAAAACATAATTTGCCTGAATGAAACTTTTTGGTCAAAGATGCAATAAGATGATTCTTTTGTGACGTCACGTTAATTTCCCATACTGTAAGAGCACAGGCGATCAAAAAGAAAAAATAATAACAAATTTTACCGTGACTTTACCCGAACTGTACATCAGAGGTGTACCCACCGTGCGTTATCCCTTCTCAAACATTCTCAAAACACATTCTTGTTTCTTCAAATAAAACGCGATCCTTCAATGGCTTAGTAACCTGGCACAATACCTCATGTTTGCGTGCAAGCATGATCGTCACTCGTGTTGCCTGAAAATGCTGGTTGGTAATGATTGTTTTTTATTCTTTATACAGACCTGGATGATTTAAATGCTTTTGCAAACTTTGCATTGTTTGGTTTATGCGTTTTGTTTCGTTTGCCATGTGAGAAATTATAAGTCAAGCACCAATAAACCTTGCACATTTCACATCGTTTTCGACATAATTATTCAAAGATTGACTCCTGCTTCTATCATGTTGTGCTTATCCTCTAAAGCCCTTTATCCTTGAACAACGAAACAGGTTAGTTTGAGCTTTACATGTTCGATTTTCTGAGAACTTTTTCGAAATTCAAGGACAAAATGCCTGCACATACAACAACTGCTGAACCACAAAACTATTAAGTGCTCAAGGCCCTTAATTTTTTGTGAATCCACAGTTCCAGAAATCAAAGAATGCAAGATTAGTATCCCATGAACATTTAGCAAAGAAATAAAGAAATTGCTTTTTTTGCCATCAAACATGGGGGGTCGACTTATACATGGGATCAACTTATACACGGGTAAATACGGTAACGTTAATTTGAAAACTGACGGTTTTGTGCGACTCTTAATTCATTACTGTTATCTTAATGCAATCTAATAGGATCTCAGTTTACCCTAAAATGCACCAGATGCAACCATTTGAAGACCACATTTTCAAAATTTTCCGGGGGAGCATGCCCCCGACCCCCCTCCTAGCATGCAAGGGCCAGGGCCCTCGAAGCAGCGGCCTTGGGCCTCTGCTGCCTATTACTAGAGCCAGCTTGCCTACTACTCAAAGACATTTCGACTGGGCTGAGCAAGGCATGTGGGAAATGTTCCAAAGAAAGAACATCTTGTATTGGTTGCCCTTGTTACACATAACTTCACAAAAGTAAGTAATTTGCAGTGTACCTAAACCACTGAATTCTTGTATGAGGCATGGAGTCAAGGATGTAGTCCCAACGTGATGCCCACTTATGATTTGGATCTGTTTCTTTCTGAAAGCAAAAGAGACAATAGAAAAAGTGAGATAAGGGATACATCTAATTGATACAACTAAAAATGTCAGTCTCACATTTGGTCTTCAGAAAACATTTGTTGAAGTACATGTAGCTTGTGAGTTACCTTAATATAAAACAGCCCAAAACAACATTGATTCTGCTAATCATGAATATTGAATACAATACAATTGGTGCGTAATCATATTATTT
>NC_090881.1:30788154-30805654 GCF_036669935.1 Montipora foliosa
GGGTGAGTGGGTAAGCTATCGCTTTCTTTATGACAAGAAACAAAAATACTGATAACATATCAAAGTGTGCCTCATGCCCAGTTCCACACAGGGTGCGAGTACTTATTTCTTGCCACTTTCGCAAGCTCAGCCAGGAAGAAAAATAAAAAAATTAAGACTTTTCATTTCAGAATTAACAATGAAGAAATTCTAGTGGATTTGAGCAAAACACTGAGCCTGGTCAGCACATCATGAGCAACAATTTTATGCTTTATGTGTATTGCTTTTAATAATTAAGTTGACCTCTCCAGGACACAAATGGAAAGAGGGTCACACCACTGGGTACAGGGCTGTCAAAAGGTTTTGAAGTAGGCATCCCAATTTTAGTACCATTTTTAGTGCCAAAGGTGCTAGCTTGTTAGGGGGGTCTGGGGAATGCTGGAAATGCTATTTCCAGCTTTTCCCAGGCAGTTTTTGGACCTCAGAAAACAGTGAAAATTAATTAAGAAGTTACATTTACCATTTTTTATGTTTATTGCCATTCTTTAACCACTTTGTTGGTGATTGCTCTACTGAATAAGAATCTAGTGATGAAATCTGTATTTCAAGAAAGGGTTGCAATCTGATGTGTCTAATTACAGACCTGTTTCTCTGCTTGGTATACATGTACCTTGAAAACTACTCTAAATAGACCATATTTCCAAATAGTATACACTGAATAGAAGTTAAAACTCATTTTCATAATTATGAAATTTTAACACAATTTAAAACCTTGGTCTAGTTGGAAAACAAACCTTGAGTATTCATAAGGGATCACAGACTCCACTGAATCCAATCGATTGACGAATAGTTCAATTTTACTCTGTAACAGTAGAAAATAGATAAACAAAAAAAAGGACCAATAATTATTGCCTCCACAAGGAATTTTCAGGAGGATTTCATGAAGTGTGCATACATATACAATAAAGGTAAAGGTAAAGTCTGCTACAATACGGAAATAAAGTTTTACGAGTATTATTTTACTTGCACCATGGGATTACCCAATTTACAGTGGCCCATATTTGCTACAGCAAAACGTACTCTTCCACAGCAAAACTTACTTTGTTAAGGCATGTTGCAACCGCTGAGGTCGCCAATGCAACTGGATTATATTCACTGGTGACTAACTTTTCACACTTAGTTGCCAGCCTGGCTGCTAAGATAATCATTTTTATTATATTATTATTATTATTATTATTATTATTATTATTATTATTATTATTATTATTATTATTATTATTATTATATAATTTTTATTCATCGAATGAGTGCAATGTATTTTCAAGACAATTCAGACTAAACTTGTGTAAAAATCGCTGGGCTTATAGCCGATAAAATATGGTATGTCCAATAGCGGACAACATTTCACGCTTTAACGCAGCATGTAGCCTCAAGTTTGATATGACGTTGATATTTTCCATTAAAATTTGGGATTTTTTGGTGAAGTTTTGAGATTTTTGAGAATTTTTTTTAGAGATTTTTAGAACATTTTTGAAGATTATCCCGATAGAATTTTAAGCGATTTTTTGAGATTATTGTAGGAAATAATGTGAAAGAAATGAAATTGCTGTTGATGATGAATCGTGTTGATAAAAGTTTAAAAAAGTACCACCGTCACAAATGACACATTATGTACATGTGTAAATAAGCGTTTTGGCGTCATCGTGACACCATTCTCAAGGCACAGAGAATAAATGAATACAGAGATTTAGTGTTCTTTAGAGTTAGTGTAAAAACAAAGGCTCACAAGTTTTTCAAGTGAATACCCTTGTGACTTTTGCACCAATCAAGTCCCTTTGCACGTTGAGAGAAGAACTTGCACTTTAAAAGTACCTCCAAGGCTCGAGGGTATATGAATGCTGATATTATATTACAATGTGTGGAACAGTCTATTCGGTCACAACCGAATTCCTTAGCAATGTATGATTGATGTACATTAAATTTTTGTCCAATTTATTTTGAAGTCAAATCATACAACATTTAAAATTTGCAACAATTTTTACCCATATCTGGCTGTCAAGGCCGTACCCTGCAAGCAGTTGGTTTCTCCTATGCTTATTGAGAGAGAAACCACTGTGACCAACCTGCCAAGGATTAAATTTGAACCGGTAAAAGGACTTAGTAAACTTTTTTTGGTGCTTGCACATGTGTTCAGCTACGTAACTGCTGCACTTGGGTGAGCCTGCAGTGTAGTGATTCTATTCTTTTCCCGTGTAATAAGAAGTGATGTCAAATACATCACGTGGGGTGAGATGTACTTCGCACATGCTCGATGGAAAATCAAACGGTTGCTCACATTGGTTTCTCTCACCTCAAGCATAGGAGAAATCAACTGCTTGCAGTGTATCACGGCAGCTTTATGCGGCCTGATTTTTGTATAAGCAGCCGAAAGGCTGAAATGTTTTGGCAGCTAAAATACTTGAGCTGTTGACCAAAGCTGAAACCGTAGGGGTCAGCTGGCCCCTAGGCTCTTTCCTGAAAGTCAAACACTGCTCTAGTTTGAATAAAACTGAATGTAAGTTATAATTTTAAGCTATAATTCAAAGATCCAACATTTTGACGCTCCTGTCTGGTGTCTTCAACAGGGGTGATCCAAAGTTATTGCAAGAGTCCATTTATATGCTACCAAGATTTTGCATTTTTCCTGTTCATACACAGCAGCTTCTGCTCCACTACTGCATGTTTATTCCTTATTTTCTTGAAGTTTCCATTGGACAAGAAGTGATCAGAATGAAAGTACAATTTGTATTATAATATTTGATGCAATTTGTGAAAGATATTAATTAAAATTTCATTCGTCCAAGGGATGTGACAACCTTTGGAGCTGTTATACTCATCCACAAGAGCTCTTAGTTGTCTGGGACAACCAGACGACCACAAATGTGGATCCCTGGATAACTTAAAAAATATTGTGAATTATCAATCAGCCATTTGTTCAGAAGGCCAGGCTGAAGTTGGAGGATGGTCAAGATTTTTGCACTGCCATTTTGGTTGTCAAGGAACTAAAATTCAACGAACATGTAAAACAGAAATCTGTTTCCCCTGTGTATTTGATGAAAGGAGAAAGGATAAAAAAAAAAAACATTTTAGATGCTTAACACTACCACACAGTAGCCCCTGTATATAAATAATTTCGGCTTTTGGAGTACGATTTGAAAGGCTTGTGTTGTTGAAAAAAGGATAAATAAACAACAAATTAAGAATTAATCCAAATTTACCCAGCTGCATTTAGACCATCATGTCAGACATCAAGCTTAAACTCCGTACAACGAAGAGAGTGGGCATAAGAGCATACCTTACACGATTGATAACTCAAAACATTTTTAAGACTCATTTATGGCTAGCTGGGGTAGCTTAAATATTGGTGCACACTAGCCTTAACGCATAATGTCCCAACAATGAGGCCTTTTACTACTTATGAAAGTTGCACTTCATCCAAGATATTTTGAAAACAAAGATATGATTAAAAAATTTTAAATAAGGATAAAAGACGTTGAATTTAGTTTTGAGTTACAGTCAAATTTCTTAAGAACTCTCGCTTTTCGCGCGCGATTTTTGCATGCGATATCTACATGTAGTACAACTTGAGACTGATGTGAAAGAGCAAACAACAATTTGTTTTACAACGATACAATAAGTCAAAAATAACCAACAAATCCCAAAGAACACTTACCGAGCAGCCTGGACTCTTATTTCCAGGTTCGCAATACGAAACTGGAGCAAGCCCAGGTAAATAAAACGCGGTGCAGTGAAAAACACATGCGTTGAAAAGCCCGAATAAGAACACTAGTGAGTTTTCAAGACCCATACGCTCCTAAAGTGTGTTTTCTCAAGTTTAAATTAATAAAAAAACAATTGAAAACCAGGAAAAATACTTTCCGATCTGTTACTCCTTCGTTTAGTGAGCCGCATCTATGCGCAGTGAGTTGCGCATATGAGTGGCCACGTCATTAGATCCAAGATGGCGACAAACGACAAAACACAACTCAGCGGGGAAGGAGGACCCATCCACAGGCAGCCCAAGCTCGGTAATACGATTTATAGATTTTGTATTGACCTTATTCATAAATGGCGGTCAATTTATAATTCTTTTGTCGAAGTGCAAATTAGCCTACCAAGCCTCGATACCATACAGTGAATTGAAAAGAATTCTTGCTCTAAAATGAAGCTTGGTAAGCTAATTTGCACGTGGACAAAAGAATTATAAATAAATGTGACCGCGATTTATGAATACGGTCTATGGGAAAACATACTTTGAGCTTATAAATGCTAAAATAAGCTGTAAATGTAGAAAAAAAGTTCGCTTACTTCTACATACGGTTGTCCTCGTCTTTTCTGTGCAATCGGAGGGCAAACTTAGCTTGTGTCCGTATTAGACGGGGTTTTTTTTGGGGGGGGGGGGAGAGGGGGAGTGCTCTCACCACTGCGCCATCCCTGCTTTTTTTTAAACTCATATTGTGGCAGGCGGAAAAATGACTGGAAGAGGAGGGTTGGAAAACTAAGAGCAAAATATAATTTCCTCTCCTGTTTTGTTTGCTCTTAGTCTTTCCCCTGCCTCGCTTTCCACAGCTGCTCACCGTGAGGCGCTATCGAGAAGCAATAAAAAATTGTACAATCCAAAGTTGAGACTGACGTCCTCACAAGATTGAAAATTATACGTTGGTCTACATTGTTTACATTGTTGCTGATTGCTATAGGCAACATTTCAACGTGTCACCAGAAAAGTAAAGTAAAAATCCATTTGATTTGATTTGATTTGCTGTCTCCCCAGGTAGGAGTGAAGCCTTATCCTTGGCCATATCATCTCGAGACTTTACCAAAAGGACTATCATTATTTTATCAGCATTATTTATTATCAGCAGCAAGATGCGGTTCTCGTCACAGAAGAGTATATTGCACCTACCGGCAGTTGATTGCGTTTCAGTTTTGTGCCCTAAGACAATATTGTGTCCACCCACAAAAATGCAGTGATAAAGAGTGATGGACAATGTTTTTAAATCATTTCATTCCTTTCTTAAAAGTCCATAAAACGTCCCGATTCAATATTTCTACATACAGTAACACTTTGAGGCCCCTTTATTCCATGGACGTCGGCACCAGATTCTCTCTTTCACCGTGAACCAGATTTCATGATTAATATTATTCAGTTATTAAGCCACTAACCAGCGCATGCCAGAAATCTCTTTACAATACAATACAATACAATCGTTTACTTACCCACGTAGCGTCCAATCAGCTAAAAAGCTCGTTCAAAATAGGTACGTGCTAACATTAATTAAGGGCGCGTTCGATTGACCCTATTCCGGAATAAGAATACATGGTGTGATGATTTAAAACTGTATGTTTGGCGTTTTAAAGCAACAAGGATAATAAAGATATGTTTAAAATAGCATTTTAGCGGGTGTTTGACAATTTTAATGTGAATCTCCGTAAAAGCGAGGGACTTCTAACTTCTATTCCATGTATTCCTATTCCGGAATACGGTCAATCGAACACGCCCTAAATACCCTTAAAATATAGAAAATCAAAAAAAGACATAAATCGAAAAGAAGACAAATTTAATGTAACGTTTCGGCTTCCTCGGATAACAGTAACAAGTGAAAACTTAAAAAGTAAAATTAAACCTAAAAACTGGAAGCAGCTTTTAAAGGAAAAATAACAAAAGCTAAATCTATCTTCCCGGCTTATCGCCGAACTAAGAATCTCAAGAGATCCTGGCACGTTCTAAGTTAAGACCGTTCAATGGTACCGTTAATCATGAAAGTGTTGGAGGGTATTACAAATGCGGGAAGAAGTGTGATCTCTGCACTAATTATCTATAGTGGAAGACAAATTTCAGAAGCACGGCCACTGGACGCAAATACTTTATTAACTAAAGGGTTAATTGCGAGTCTTATAGCATTATTTATTTAGCTACATGTCATAAGTGTAATCTTCAATATGTAGGTTCCACATCCACTAAATTTAAGGTTAGATTTCGAAATCATAAGTCATCTATGCTTACCAACAAAAAGACTTGTGAGCTGGTAGCCTCCTTCGCAGCCGTTTTTAGGGTTAGGGAAGACCCGGCCTTAAATTTCAAGTCACCCATAACTTTACTTGTTTTACAAATAACTGAAGTTGTCAGCATTTTCCTATTCCTCTCTTTCTTTTTCAAACAATCGCTCTCTCATTTTCATCTCGACAAATTTCAAGGAAAGATTGTGCCTAAACCTGGCCCACCCAATACCACTGTAGGCCTTGGCGTTGCCCAAAAACTGACCATTCAAATTAGAGTTGTGACAGTCATTAAACCACCAACCACCAGTTAAATCATTTGAGCAACTACCAGTCTTCCAGTTGTCATTATCAATGTCTCTGGTACTAAACATCATGTTGTTATGGTAACTCAAGGAATCCCCGGATGTTCCATTGTACTCACTGACTGATATCTCGTATCTGGACTTTTCATTGCCAATCTTGAAGTTCTCATATCGAGCAAAAGCTGTTTGCCCGTTCCAGTCCTCGAGCTCAATTCGCAAGGTCATTTTGCGCATAGAGGTAATGCGATGAATGTTATCATTTCCGAGCCAGAAATTCCCTTTGAGATTTCCAAAACCGTTTTTGTAGTCTTCCCAGGTTCGGTGAAATCCAACAGATGCGTCTACGCGCCTCTGAAACACAATCCATCCGCCACCATCCGTCTCTTGATCACAGAATACTTCCATTTTTGTCCTTCCGATGGGGTTCATAGCGTAAATTCCACTGGTGTTAAAGCCTGCATAGAGTATATCAACGCATCCTCTGACTTGAAAAAAGAATTCCAAAAGCAATAGTCAAGCTCTAAAATTTTAATAATATTCTCGCTAGGATTCCCGTAGATAAAAATTACTTGCGATTACGATAAAATTTATTGTTAACGTCATTCAGTTTAAATCGTTTGGCCTTAGTTCACTTACTTTGGGGCGGCTGTACACAAAGCTTCTGACAGGAATCTGAACAACATTTCATGTCACCAAAACAATCGGAATCCAGAGAACACTCATCATCAATCTCGTCTTCGCAGGTGTCAACAGGAAGAGGAATCGGGCAAATGCCAGTTTTCATGCCCTCTGTCAGGAAGGAAGAAAAGCAAAAATGCACGTCAGTCACTTGAATTCGCCGAAGAAACCATCCACAAAATGGTTCCAAGAAGAACACAGTTCACAACAACGGTGACTATAGGTGTAGATGACTTAAGCAGATGGTAAAAACGGAACTTTAAAGATACAATTCTCATTTGCACGCTCTGTGGTGCATCTATAGCACCCTTTGTGGGGGAAATCCCCATTAATTTGGGTGTGAGTAAGCCGTTAGGCCCATGAGACCCTTAAACTAAAATAGACCACACGCAGATCCATTTGATCACATAGAAAATACCTACCGTATCCAATTCAGACTTGCTATTTTCGACTATCTACTACTCTGGGCACTTCTCACCAAACTGACTTTTAAGAGCTCGTTTTCTGGTTGACACAACTATCCAAGATATACTCTTTTCTTAGAAGAACGTATAATTTTGGAGCTAACGTTGAACGTTTCTATTGCGATTTAAGCCTGAAAACGTTCTTAAAGTTGTGTGGTACTATACTAAGTTCCAATACAAACAGAGTTCAGTGTAAAAAGGAAACCACATCTTTAATGATAGAAACGTCCCTAAGTATTGGCCACTTTCGAAAATACCACAATACTCTTTGCTTGTCCAATTGTTTTTGTTTTCTCAAAGGACCATTGTAAGTCCCAAGAGAAACAAAAAGAACGATGAACAAAATCAAGACGCGTTCTCAACTGACTTTCAGCCTCAGTAAAGAGAGACTTTCGTATGACCTTGAAAAAGTATTCGCAATTTGTTTCATGGACCAATGTTTGGCAAGATTAAATCAAATTTTGTCCTTATTCCCGCCTAATATGGGCAGTAAACATTTCGATCACCCAATCACATTACTGCATTTCAAATGACGTCAAAGCGAAATGCCGGTCGCTTGCCAGAAAGTTCCATGGAGAGATGACGCTGTTTGCATCCGCGTTCGCTAAGGCAATGAAAATTGGCGCTAGTTTGTTTTTGTTCGATGAGCCAATTAAATGTTTTGCATTTTTGTTTACGTTCTGTTTTAACGTTTATTTTCCAAGGTTATTTGAAAGTCGCTCTATTCTTGGTACCGGTATGTTCTTAAAATTTTGGTTTATCTCAGCCTGAACGTTATTAAAAAAGAGAATGTACTGCTCAATTTGATGGAAAATGATAAAAGAAATCCTCTAATTTCGTACCGTCTCCTGGACCTACCAGTTTAGCTCGTATATAACAGTACCCGATTCCAGAATCTTGCGGAAGTATGTTGGCAAAAGTGGAAACATGAATCGTATTTTTGAAGAATTAAATTTAGGAGATCACGACCGCCTGGATTTGGAACAGCTCTACGGCAAGTATTTTGTCCAGCTTCGTCAATAAATGCACGCTACGCTATAAATTAAACCTGAAAAACCAAGGAGTCCATGAATCCAAAAACACCCAGGTCTGAGAAGTGAAACAGGCAGTTGCCGGCTCCAAGCGATGAACTCCCTGTTAGGAAATATTATATCTGTCTTGGACCCAAACGGCTGTACGTATCAGTATGTACGGGGAGCTTGCTGTTCATTAATAGGGACTTACTTTTCACGACAATAAGGTTCATGATAGAGGTGGCCTGGACGGCACCGCCAACGCTTCGAGCAGTGCAAAAGTATTTCCCAGAATCTTCAGGGACTATCTGAGAAATAATGAGAGTTCCGTCAGTTCGCACAGTTGCTCTACGATCAGGAAGCTCTGCATACTCACGACTCCAAGTAACCTGAAGGGTTTGGTCTCCATGTGCACTACAGTTCACTGCCAGAATGTCGCCTGTTAAAAACAAAAAAGAAGTCACTTAACCTATATAAGGCTCTTTCGGTAATGATATCTTTTCTTCATTTGCACCTAACCCCCTTCAAGAGAATCTTGGCTTTCTCTGGGATAAGACATTCTAGGCCACAATATGATGGGGTATTTCAACTAAAAGCAGCCTGCCGAAAATACTTCTTGCCAAAATAAATTAGTCGCAAGTTTACGGGCTCAAGTCCACTGAAGGCTTTGATTTTGTCCATGCCGCTCAGTTTGCAACTGCTGTGGTGGTTTTCTTATATGCAAAAATCGTTCGCTTAGAAAATGGTTTCATATAATCCGAACCTATATGCATATTCGCTACGAAGTGTTTTTCTTATATGATTATAAGGTCTAACTTCCTTCTTAATTTGTACCCCACCTACTTCATTTTGAAGCCTCTCGTGGAGATGAAATAAATAAATAAGACTAATAGAAGAAAGTTTGTCGAAACGAATTCAGGCTTCTATGCGTAACAGTGTCCAACATAAATGGAATTTGGAGCATTAGCCATTCGTAATCGCTCTGACGAAGGGCTAACGCTCGACACGTCAGCTCACAGTGACACACTTTGTTACTGTGGTTAATTTGCCTTCGAGCAGTTTTCAAATGACTGTCGAAAGTAATTACGCGATTGCTACGCTTGGTGATTGGTTTAAAAATCTTGCATTAGTTTACTAACCAATGGGAAGGAAAACCAAAACCAATCGCGACTTGCACGCGCGATTTTTCCCGCGCTTTGAGCAAGTTACACGGAATTGCAACGAATTTGGATTTGGTTCTTTGCGCTCTTTGAGCCTGTTGTGATTGGTATTTGTTTTACGACAATTGAAAAACGCTCTATCAACTCGTTTGATAAAACAAAAATTTTCGTGTTTGACTCCTCACCGGCCCCAACGATGCATCACCGCAGTATCTTTAGAAACGATCCCCTTTATTCGTATGTATCACGATATTTACCACAAACTGCGCATGCGTCGTCATGTACCCTTCAAAGCAACTGAATGCTGATTGAAATCACCTGTGTTGACGACGAGCTCCTCAGGTGGTTTCAGGATAAATCTTGGTATTACTAAAACAACCAACTGAGCAATGACTTGCAATTTACCAACATCATTGCTAGCCTCACATGAGTAAACACCAGAATCCTCTGCGGTAGTATTAATGATGTCGAGATTCCCATCTCTTGGGATGGCCCGCTTTTTCGGGAGACTAGAGAACACTCGTGACCATGTGACTATCGGGGAAGGAAACCCTGTTGCGATGCACTGTGGAAAGGTTGCGTTATTTCCCTCAATGCTGTAAATAATACGCTGGCTCAGCGGCTTAATACGAGGAGTTCCTGCAAACATATAACAGTTTCCCTCTAAGCTAAAAGTTAAGATTCTGTTGTTAAGATAACTATTCCTTGATTTGTTTTTCACTCATTGACACTGCATGATATATCTTAAGAGACAGAAAACCTCTTCCGTTTAGAAAGTCGCTTCATAATCGCAATTTAAATATGCAGCATTCGCACAAAAATCTCGTCCGAGTTAGGGAAAAAATATGAACAAACATTTGAGTGCTTTAGTGCTCATAATTGTCATAATCAAACATAGAAACGCTTTTCAATTCACACCTCTTACTACAAGATCCGTAAAGGCTTCCACCCGTTTCCGGTTCGTTCGCGCTACACATTCATAAGCTCCACTATCTTCGTACTGCGCATGTCTAATGATCAGCTGTCCGTCGCGTGGTACGAGATATTTTAGTCCATTTTGTAGTACTTTACCGTCCTTGCGCCACACTGTGGAAGGTTTGGGGTCACCTATGAAGGACATGGCGAAATTTTTCGTTAATTTTTTTGTCCGTGCAAGTTGGAAGTGAAAACAGTTGGAATTAATAATGAGCAAGAATTCGCTCAGTAAATACCAACCATGATACACCCTTTTATGGCGTACGGCAGCAATTATTGAGATACGACACTAATCTACTAACCTGTAGCAGCACAATGAAATCTTGCTGTCTGATTTTCATTTACAGTCAATATTGCAGGTAAAACTGTGACCCGTGGAGACCCTCCTGGGTAGTCATCACGCCGATGGGACTGACCGGGTTCTCCTCGGGTTCCTTTCGCTCCTTTTTCTCCTTTCTGTCCCTTGGCTCCAGGGGCTCCTGAGATCCCAGTATCTCCTTTGCTTCCTTTTACGCCAGGCTCGCCCGGGGGTCCCTGGAGACATTTCTGTCAAATTCGCAAAAATGCAATTTAAGGACGGTACCTACTCATTCAAAGGTATTTTTGCGCGGTTTATGAATATGCGGGAAACGCAAATCTTAACAAGTGTTATTGAAACCCAAAAAGAAAATTGGGCGCAACCAAACATTTAAGATAAGTAATCAACAATATTTGTAAAAAGCTTTAAAATACAAAGCAATGCGTGCTGTCCGTTTCCATATTGAGGCTTAATTATCTCTGACAAATGCATGGTTACTCCCAATTTCCTTTTTGGATACCAAGAGCACTTGCTAAGTCCTGCTTTCTCCGCATGGTTTTAAACCGCGCAAAAATATCCTTGCATTAGTAAGCATCACCCATAGGAAACCCGAGTGTCTCGAGATGCGCAAAACGTATGCGCAATAACAATATTAGGCACCGTCCTTAACTAAGACTGAAACTATGGGTGGAGGACTTTTCTTTAGCCTGATTACTTTGGTACCTTGGGGGAAACGTGTCTCCTCCGAACGCCGACGCTTTCCTTGCCCTAGCAGAAGATAAACGATACCCATTAGTACGCGAGGGAAGACCGGCCAGTGGAAACAATCAGTTAGTTCATTGGATAAACCACTTTGGCAAGTTAGTCGACTCAGTAGACAATGTGTAACGTTAATTTTCTTTTGAAATGAAGTGATCTGAATAATCCTCTTAGTAACCTCAGTAGCCAGTTTATGGTCACAACAGAGGCACAGGATGAAACGTTCAAGGCATTAGCGCGCTGAAGTCTCATCATTTCCAGGATTCAGTCGTTACTGATGACAACCGCAACTGCTCAGTTGTCTACAATTCGAACTTAATTTCATATCATTTCATTCCATTGTATATTCTTCTTATTCAATTATTACCGAACCAAGAGGTGTTCTGCACACGCGCCTGTTCTCTTCCTGTAGTTTCTGAAGATCGTCTTTGATTTGTTGTTGGATTTCCATCAATTTGGTTGCAGCTACCAATTTCTGGTCGGTTCCATTCCCAACATCAGCAGACCGACCGTTTCTGTGCTTTTCTTCATAGTAACTGTAAAACTTTCCTTGGAGAGAAAACATCAAGGATTCACAAAAACAAAAACTCTCATGAACGAGAAGTCTTTCTTCACGAAAGTTAGGGCACTATAGAACCTCAACTGGCTAAAAATGCACAACCAACGTGTAAATGCAACGCGAATGCAAACACTCCAACAATTTAACTGAAACTTACAAAAAACACGACGCTGAGAAAACCGTGCGAGTGGAAACATGATAGGGGAATTAAAAGAGGTAAGAATAACATTTCAATAACAGAGAAATATGGACTTTGAATTCACTTGCGAAACTACCACGATAAGGCTCAGTATAAGGCAATCACTATTAGCAGCAAGCCTGTCGCCAAAATGTGAGAGTGCACTATTAAGGAAGATCTTACCTATAAATTCTGATGATAGTTGATCGGTCCGTTTGATACACAATCGCTTCAGTGCAGCTATTTCAGTCTCCTGATTGTTCAGTCTAATTTCTGTGCGCAAAAATGCAGCCAAACCAAGCACGAAAGCTAAGACGGCAATGCTTAAGCTTATGATATTTATCGAGCTGCTCACACATAATTTTGAAAACATTGCCAAGGAAGCAAGCTCAAAGCTCTGACTCAATGGACAATGAGTCTTTTGTGAGATGGTCACGATATGTGCATGTCACGCCACAGTGATGGGTTGTGGTGCAGTAGATAACAAAATACTCGTTAGTCATGTCAAGGGTAATTTAACTACAGGAACATATGAGCATACAACAGAACTGTCCTCCGATTGGGTACGCACTGAGATAGAACATGTAAAGAAGAGCGTGTTGAAAGTTAGGCCTTTTAGAATATTTTATTGGCTGCCATTATGAAAGAGGTATATTGAGTTGTCAACAATAACCATATCCGTCAATGCCTATAAAAAACAGTTTCGTGGTCGTTATCAGAAAGGAGCTTAAGCAAGGACGATGCTATTGTAGATACGAAAACGTCAACTAAAAATAAAATAAGACTTCGCGTTATTCTTATGATTTCCTGACTTTTTTTTTGAAAATGCGTAAAAACTTTTCAAGAACGTAACCGACTGACATCAACGCTATGCGCTTTTCGAAGAGATGATTTAAAAGTTTATCATGGGGTGCTCACGTCCTCCCCATGATCTCGAATTTGGGGTGGGGTAGGTGGGTGGGTTGTGAGAATTTGGTCACGGTTCGAGAGAAGCAAAGAAATGGACCCGAAAGCATATTCGCGTGTGTAGGGCGTGCAGAGCCATTGCTTTTTGTTCATTTTCGACATCTTTGATGCTTTGCAATCTCGTCCCCAGAGTCCGGTGTGAAACAACAGTGGTTGTCAACGGTTACAACAATAGAACTTCACTACGACTGCGCTTAAATCGGAATTAGCCAGAGTCCGTCTTATTAGCGCTGACCAAAAGAAAAGCGGACTCTGGGGACGAGATTAAATGCTTTGAAGACCTCATTATCATAATAGGCTGATTTAGCAACAGAACGGGAACGTCAGTGGCGACGGCGCGCGCAGAAAAAACACCAATGAGAATTCAAAATAGAGTAGACTCCAATCTTTTCTTCTCTATTCTAAATTCTCATTGGTAGTTTTGCTGCGCGCGACGTCGCCACTGACGTTCCCGTTCTGTTGCTAAATCAGCCTAATCATGCAAAAGGCATCTAAAGGTATAGCGACTCAAGCATGCGCATAAGTAACATACGGGACAAGACACTATTTAACGACAAGTTTACGCGCTTGGATGTGTCACTTGAGTTAATGTTTGCGTCGCTAGTGAAGACCAATTATTATTACTAATTGTAATTATTCCTATTATCATTACTATTTTTACTATTGTCACATCATAATAGTCAACTATACGGCTTATTCTAGGGGCCGCGATCAAGACGCTGTGCCTTGTTCGTATCGAAACACCACACTGTACATATCACCCCCAAGCCTTCTTGCCAGCCAGCGATTCTTTAGCGCAGCAAGTTTAATGGATTCACAAGTAAACTTCGCGTCATAATTGGTATGAACGGCTCTGAAATGAGAAGAATAAAGCACTTCACATTACATTCTAATCAGTTAAGTCTTGCTAATTATGTTTGCTTTGTTCTTTTGCTTTATGGAAATTAATTATTTCGGATCCGGTATATGAAAGACCATCTCACCCAGAGGATTTCACATATCAATAAGCGAGTGCTTTGGGGCTGAAAACTTCGTCTATAAAGTTGGTTCGCAATCTGAGGAAAGTAGCATTTTATTAACGTTTCTTTAATTATTATGCCTACCTGCCCATTCCTTCAAGGATTAACAAATCAGCGTCCATGCACTTCCGCGCCAGCTCAGTGTTTACCCTCCTGGAAAGAATTATTTAAAAAATGGTCAAGCAATTTTGATATCTGTAAAACTTTCAATCCCCAAAACGTCTGGTGGTCTATACTTGTTTGGCCAATTCAGGTCAAACAAGAGCGGGGATTCTTTTAATGTTGCAAATGAAGCAGTGAACATAAACTTTTTGTGATGTCGTTGATTCAGTAAATCAGACGCGATAAGGAACAGCAATAAAGTTTCCTTGAAAACTAACCAAGAACAAAGGTTTTGGATGGATCCCCTCATACCTAAAATCCAAACATGGTGAACCAATTCCAGATTCCATGTGAAATAAACGTTTCTCCTCAAATGCAACCCTGAAAAAAAGCAACTAATTTAAACGGAAGTAAGTTTGAACAAATAAGGGCTTTGTTAGTGAGACACAGGCGGCGCTAAAGCTTGGCGTCATGTTTTTCTGAAAAAAAAGAAACCCAACAAACAAAAAAAGCAAGGTAACACACCATGCACCAACCCGGTGTGGAGAAAACATATCACCTTTGCGCACAACCATTTCACCTGATTGGCAGTGCAGCCATGGATTCTCTGCCTCGCCTATTCTGAATCTTCTCTCCATGTTTAAATTGTTTGTTTCTTTGAAGTAGATTTGAAGTCTGAAGTAGATTGTAAGTCGTGCAAGTTGAAAAAAAAAAAAGGGAAATGTCAGTTTGAGGGATGGCCATGACTGTTAACCAGCCATGTGCAACTGTTTCGGCCTTGTCGGGCCTCATCAGCAAGGCAAAGCCAACATACCAGGTAAGTGTTTTAGTCACTGCTTACGAGCCAGAAGGCCCATCAGGCCGGCGCTTATCTCCGGTTTCAGTAGCATTAAGCGACTAGGAGTATTTCTACTCCCCCATGGATGGGATGCTAGTCCATCGCAGGGTTACCCCCAGCATTACGCCGGTACCCATTTATACACCTGGGTGGAGAGAGGCA
This sequence comes from Montipora foliosa, assembly GCF_036669935.1. Classification (NCBI taxonomy): domain Eukaryota; kingdom Metazoa; phylum Cnidaria; class Anthozoa; order Scleractinia; family Acroporidae; genus Montipora; species Montipora foliosa. Next base: position 30,803,646 of record NC_090881.1, read on the forward strand.
CCGTGAGAGTAAAGTGTCTTGCCCAAGAACACAACGCAATGTCCCCGGCCAGGCCCCGAACCCGGACCACTCGATCCGGAGTCGAGCGCACTAACCTCCCACTTAAGTGTTTTAGGCACCCCATTAATTGGCAACTCCACATGCAAGAAATGTGGTAAGCTGGGTTGAGAACGGCAAAACTGTTGATGAGGCCTAACAAGGCCTAAACAGTTGTCCATGGTTGCCAATTGACTGGGTGAAATGGTTGTGCGCATGCGTGATCTGTTGGCCACACCGGGTTGGTCTTATGGTGTGTCACATTGCTTTTTTTTGTTTCTTTTCGCCTTGTTTTTGTTCTTCACATTCTTCACTGTGATTAAATTGCTAATTTGTTGGACGCGCTTTCCTAGCACACTTGCCACGGCTTTTTTCTATTTATTATTCGCCTTTTTTTCTCTAAATCCGACCCCTATGCAGATATCACGATGTTGATCAGAAGTCACATTGTCGAATATCGGTTAAAAAAAAAAAAAAACGCCTACAGTTGTAATTGCAATGAAGGTAAAAGATGATAGAAATCAAGTCGTAGGCGTCATATTCTTGACGAGCAAGTGATCCGTCTAAGGTTTGCTTCACGTCTCTTAGGTTTAATTTCTTATCACATAGCCAATAATTAATTGAAAAATATTCGTTAAGTTGCTAAGAAAAGGTTTTTGGGCGGAAATAGAATCCTCAGCGCTCCATTCGCTTGATCAGTGGTGACACATCGCGTGGAAGATTATGGAAGGGAGGGAACCTTATACTTTAATTTAAGGAAGTCTTCAGATAGTAGAGAGATTTACCATCGCGTTTACGTGAAATGGCAAATGTGAAAAGACAGGGTACTGGTTAGACTGCTAGCAGTTCCTTTTGAGTGGGTTCTGACTTGAAAGGATACTCCAAAATAAGGTGAGACACTTCGTGACATGTTACGTACTTCAGTGTTCACAAACAACACTGCTTAGGCAGAGAATAACTGCTGGGTTAGGCACTGATCTCTACTGATTAGGTCTAAGCGGCGACTCGAAATGGTTAGCTTTCATACATGGTTCTGGTGGCACTCTTTTCACAGATTTTTTTTTAACTTGGTGAAACTTTAGTAAGATCGTTTCGCACTTTATATACAAAAAATCAAGTGTCTACCTGATTTTGGAGTATCCATTCTAGTCACAACTCACTCAGAAGGGACTGTCGAACCGCCTGCTTTAGTCACGCAAGCGAGCCGAGGGAAGAATGGGGGATACATCTACATGTCGCTCTATGCCTATGCTCCTCCTCGGCTCGCTTGCGTGACTAAAGCGGCCGGTTCGACTGACTCAAAAGGGACTGCGAGCAGTCTAGGTAGTGTTTGTCATAAAAGAATGAAAATTTCTAACTTTTCTATGTATTTTGGGAAGTTGCACTTGAGATCTGTAAACAAAAGGCAAGAATTGAGCTTCACCCAAACAAATTTCTTTGATTTCTGCCAAAACGCAATTTTCAGTCTGCCGTTTACCGTTTGTCGTTACCTTATTTCGGGACATAACTTGGCTACACTTTCTGTCAAAATCACCAGTTCACTGTACATGACGTCGTTCAGAGCTGGATAAGAGTTTGCTGCCATTACAACCTAAAGATACCGCACAAGACGAACAAGTGTGAGGTTCACTGACAATGACATTGGTTTGTTTGATCGTTAGGTTAGGGTTATTGTGACCACCAATCCGGGTACGGTTTGATAAAATGGACTCTTACCAGACAAAAAGAATGGCTAGCACGGTCCATACAAGATACGATGAAATGAGGGTGTTAAGAGAGGTAGGCACGAAGGGGAGAGAAGAGGAGGGAAAGACATACGTGCTACTGGGTGAACTACATATAATATAACTTGAGTGGAATGTGTTTTAAGACCTTTAACATTTTAACCTAAAAATCAATCATCAACAACATCGATCATTCCTTCAGTTATCATCAGTTGTATTTGGCTCTTACTCCAAGTCAGCGGCAAACAA
>NC_090881.1:30808154-30825654 GCF_036669935.1 Montipora foliosa
AGTTTCTTAGGTTGAGATTGCGTTTGTATGCTGCGACAGGTGGTTGCCAGAAGATATGACGGGTCAGCTGGTCACTTGATAGAATGCGAAAGTTCTGAAATAGAAAGCGTTTTATCTGCTTGTTCTAAGGGTGGTATGTGCGAACAAGAGGGACTCTGTCAATGGTGCTGACCGTCAGCTCAGCTGATCGTAGAGCATTAGGACGGTTGATAGTTCTTACCCAGAAAGAGAGATACAAGGTCCTCGATGCTCCTTTTCCATCCATGGCCATTTTACCTGCCAGACCAATAATCTTGTGTACTGCATATCCTCCAACCGATGTCCTACCATTCTTTATATCGGTGAAACCGGACGGAATCTCAGGAGTCGTTTTAGCGAACACTTACGAAGTGTACGGAACAACACCCCTGGTTTCCCTGTGGCCCAACATTTCAACTCAGCGGGCCACAGTATTTCAGATATTCCGATACAGGGTTTGCAATTATGCCACGGTACTAATCTCCAACGGATGCAACGTGAAATGAAGTTAATTTTCCAGTTGGGAACTGTACAGCCTGATGGACTTAACATTATTTTCAACTTTATTTAAGAATGACCTGATGCATGCGCACGCGCTCCACCATTCATCTGCGCGCTTCCTCCTGACTGCGTATTTCAACGGTTTTCTTCACACTGAAGAGGTCTTCTACACCCGAAAAGTCTGTGATTTTTTAAAAAACTACTGACACTTTTTGATATTTATTTTATATCACTCTACTTGTTTATTCATTTTAAAGTGTCTCGCATCTCCTACAAAAAATCCCTTGGAAACAGCCAATCTTTGCAAAGCTAATAGTTTCATAGTACTCCGTAGTCCTTAACAAGCTTACAAATTATTTAGACAAACTTACGCGGGTTGTTGCTTGAGAACATTAAGACGAAGTCGAAATTTGTTGCGAAACATTTCTGCCCTCCCTTTGGCGTCTGATGCCCCAGGTTGGCTGGCTACTGCTCGCTCAACTACCTTATAACAGAAACATACTTGGCAAAGATGTCAACTTAACTAAAATACAAAAATGGCAACGCAAAGCCAAAATTTGCTATTTACCAGGACCCTGACTTTTGTTTCACACTTATTCGTTCCCTGTCCGTCAGCTACAGCTCTAGGGCCAAGTTTTCGTCGGGTAGCGCATCGCCCCCCAACGAGTTCGCCTACCGTCAATTCGCCCCCAATCTTTCGAAACTATTGTCATTGGTTTGTTACCAATCTTTGAAAAATACATCTGCCACTTTTAAGTCGACTCTTCTGAAAGATTGGAGAATTTGAAAACACTAAAAGAAAAAACTTCCTCCAAACATAGTCGCCATAAGGTCTACACAGGTTAGGTTAGAAATAGCCAATCGTCCAAAGTGGAATTAGAGTTACCGGGGTACATCATTATGTATAGAATTGGGAGACTAGAAAAAAGGGATCTCTATGTTTTCATTATGTTCAGTTACTTTCCCAAGATCATGAGCTTATGTTACCTTCTCTAAAGCATCCTCAAAAGACTGTAGCCAATATTCCCGTGCCTCCGAGTCTACAGTGAGGTCCTGAGTATCAGGGAAGTAATCACTAGGCGAATGGAGAAGGGGAAATGGGACAAGTGTATGGGTGAACTGATCCATCTCAAGCACATCATACTGAAAAGAATATAAAATTCATTTAAATTCCCATAGTCCTGGAAAATATTATCATTCAAGATGAAAATGAAAATAATTGGTTCGCAAATTTATTTTTCGTCTGATGAAAACATTAATTAAAGAAAAAATTAATTCACACAAATTTGATTGCCTTAAGAGCAAGGGTTTTTTGAAACCTACGAACCTTTTGAAAGGGTAAAAAACGACGTTACGACCGTGCTTCGGTCATTATTAAGTAAGTATGAGAATATAAATATGAAAAGCCCTTTTTCTATAGCTTTCATACTTTTTACATATTTATACCATTGTTTCTCTGTCTTTATATATATGTTAATATTCTTATTCTCATACTTACTTGATAATGACTGAAGCACGGTCGAAATGTCGTTTTTTACCGTTAATTTTTACCGTAAATTTGATTGCATATTATTTTCAACGGCTTAATTTATTCCTTAGTTGGAGTGAAGTTTCCCTTTAAAACAGCCAATATTTGCAATCCTTTCTTAGCACTCTGCAGTCCTCAAGAAACTTAAATGTGTGCTCAGCTAATTTTCATTCCTCCCAAGCATGGAAATGCACCTTCACAGTCTCAAGGTTACACAAATGTATTGCATGCAATTTTTGCTTCTGTATATGAAAAACAATAATTTCCGTTCATATTGCAACCTAAAGAGAGCAGCAGTTTGTCCTCTTGTTGGCTATTTAAATCTCCCACACATTTCAATATGAAAGGCAATGTCCTTAAACTCTTTGTATTTATGGGATTCCCATACAACCAAAATGATCCTGCACCATTTTCTACACGTGGAGAACTCCCTGTATATAAATTAAACAAATACACTTTATATCAGGGTAAAAATTTCTTACAGTGACTCCATCAGCAATTCTTGTATTAACTGAATCAGTGGACCGCTTTAAAGATGACAAACCAGAACTGCCTGCGTAATTCTCACGCCAAGTTAAGACATTTAATTTGCTACGTGTGAAGTCCACTGAAAGTGAAAGAAAACGACTAAGGTACGTTAGATGCACAAGACAAAAATTGGAACTACATGTCACACTGAATCCAATAATAATAATAATTATTATTGTCCAGTGGTGTTCATTGATATTATTGACCACATAATGGCAGAACATGTGACTAGACATTGAAATATTACAAAAGGATAGCACAGGAAAACACCAAAGGCACTGCATGAAAAACCTATCAATAACGATAAATTACTAAAGAGCAGCTCCTTCAACCAAATATGCAAATCATGATTCAGTTGGATGGGTAAACTAGAAATAGCCTGTGTAGCATCTCAAAGGGGGCCTGAGGAGAAGGGAAAAAGCCCTCTCTCTCCTTCCCTCCTCCCCAGTCCCCCTTTGGCCCACTGTGCAGGCTAGCTACATAATTTGTAGAAATGGCATATTTTATATGGGGCATTATTCTCTCACATAACTTTGATTGTTGCAATCGATGGACTGAACACATATATATTGGTGCTGCTTGTAGTCTTAAATCATATGACAAACCAAACTGATCTGTTTGGAAGAATGACTGATTGTCAATAGTACGCATACCATCTTCATCAGCTCCTTTCAGAAAGGCTCCTATGGCACCAAGGTAACCTTCATGTCGAAGAAATAAAGGCTGTTGTTGGCCCTAACAAATAACAAATGAAAATAACAATTTTCACTACTAAAAGGCTACCAGACTGGGCTTGTCATTTTAAAGTTTCAATATTTCAACCATACTACTTTATTTATTACAGTTTATGAGTAGCAGTAGTAAGGAAACATCAGAAGGGTCTGTTGCTTTTTTTTTTTTCTCACACCATGTATACAGCTACAAACAAGGAAAAAACACACCATCTTGCTTATGTTGGTTAAACAAGTATGATAATGTATGTTCAGTCTAACCTTTGACCAGTAATTAATGCCATATGAGATGGTGTGCATTGTCAACGGATTGCCTCTGATGAAGTAACCACTGAAGTAGATTTTCTTCAAGCCATTCAGCTTTGCATAAAGTGAAGCAATCTAAAATGCATCAAAACGAAACATGCTTAACCCTTTCACTCCCTTAAGTGCCACTGAGACTTACAGATTTTACTCTGTCCAACGACAGACGATTTTACTTGTCAATGGAGAACCCTCGGAAGTGTTGAATGGTTAATTAAGCAGTCAAAGCTTTGTTCCCTCCATTGCCCCATTGACCCCTGGGAGTGAGCCGCAAGACAATTTTACTCATCAATTGGGGGGTGTCCTAGCTGGGTATTTGAGGTGTCAATGGAACTACCAAGAGACGGACAGTGTAAGTGATGTACTGTTTGCCAAGATAGTGAACGACATGTACAGTGAAAATGGAACAAAAAGGGCAAGGGAAAGGGAATGCAAAAGCTACAATGATCACTTAAAGTACATTTAACACCAGTATTTAGAGGTTCTGTTCAAATGGCCAAAAAAATGGGAAACTAAGTGCTTCTTTCAGTGCAATTAACAGCAGTCATAATTAATGGTAAAATTAATTTTTGACTTTGGTGGATTTACAATTAATTTTTAAAGTACAGTACTTGAATACTTGATAGAAAATATGACCTAAGTTGATTTTAAAATTAGCCTAAATTTTATTCAGTTTGACCTGAATTAACATTGACCAGTCCCGTGAATACTATATTCGCTACAACCTTCGTTCACTTTAATCAAACCATATTTCGCCTTTTTTAAAAATGTAATCCACTTGTGCAGGTTGCCACATCATAATTATGTTCAGTTGGTAGCACATGCACTAGTCTCCCTCCCCCCCCATCCTCCCGGGGTTCTACTGATACCATTCCTCTTATTCCTACGTTAATACGTACACCTGCCCTCTGCTCTTAAATTTGCATTGGAGGTAACTAAAGAAACATAACTGTGGATGATCAATGCTCTCGCTATGTACCAGTACCTAGACAAGGCAACAATGGAAAGCATGCAATTAAGTAAAAATACTACAACACAAAGACAAGTTGCTAACTGAATGATTTACATGTACACTGTGTATTATCCAACTAACCTGACCAATGTCATTACTAATCATGTGTAACAGACTTTTTGCAACATCTGCTTCAGCAAACTGTCCAGCTATGGAGGAAGAACAGAAAATAACAGTCAGTATAAGTTTAAAAAGGTGATGCAAGATGCCTGAAACAGTATCTAGCCCATATATGGCAAGTTTTGTGGAGCAGAGCACTAACCTTCCACCAATGTGACTCGGGTTAGATTCCCGGATTCAGTGTCGCATTCCCTTCCAACCAAAACCAACATTATTTTGGAAGGGTTATGTTTTTGCAAATGTTGGCCTTGTAGCACTTATATTTGAACAGACTTAACTGATTAGAATGTAATTTGAAGTGCTAGTTTTCTATCCCATATGAACCATGTGAGCGTTAGCCCTACTAATGGAAATGGGCCTACACACGGACAGAACCCACGACCTTCAGGTTAGATCACTGCTGCTCTAACAACTGAGCTCGAAGGTCAGACGGGAGCAGGCCGTGGGAATTGAAGATGTTAAAGTCACGGTAATGAACATGTACAAGTACAACTTGGATGGATTACGTTTTGCAAACGTTGGCCATGTAGCACTTATATTTGAACAGACTTAACAGATTAGAGTGTAATTGTACTAGTCTTGTACATGTTCATGGGTTTAGGGTTAGGGTTAGGGGGCGTCCTAGGGCACATGAGGAGTCAATGGGTTAAATAGAGTTTATTACCAGATTTTAATATGATTATGATTATAATATGCATTGAAAAATTTCTCAAAGTTCTCTGATTGGTCAAATTATGATCAAAGAAACTCACAGAAAGCCAATCAAATGTAAGCTCTGGATGGCAAGAAATTTGGATACAGGCAAGTGATCTGTGATACATGCGGATTGCTTCTGCATTTAATTATGATGAGCTATCAAATACATTATAATTGATGAGTAATCACATAAACTATGTTTCTCATTGAAATAATTGGAATACATATTAAGCAACGTTTTTCAAAGACTACTAATTGCAGTCACCTGAATGTTGTTGCTCTTTGAAAAAATTTACTCCAATCGGATAATTGATTCCAAACTGCAAGATTTCTTTCCAGGGCAGTGGATCAGGGCAGGGATAAGAGAAGGCTCTGCTCTTGCCCCTGCCCCAATCCTCTCCCAATTTGCTTTACAAGCTCAAAAAGGGAAGGAAAAAACTGTGAATAATTGACTTTGCACAAACCATGGTTTCCATGGAAATCATCTTTGGGTGACCTCACTGTTTTTCCAAAACTGCTTGCAGTCAAATCTCCTGGCAACTTCAGTGCTTCATAAGCCCCACCATATATATCTCTTACCTATGAAACACAGGCCCTGTCACGATCACCTACTCAGTATTAAGCAGGAAAGACAAACGCAGGAAAACGCCTCAATGTTCTTTTAACCGTCAAATACCAGTAATGCAAAAACTTACCAACATGTCAACATTCTGGTGACGACCTTTAGTTGCCAGTTCTAGTAACTCATCAAAACCCTGTCAGTTAAAGGAAGTAAAAGTTATGAAATTATTTTTATAATTCTGAGAGTGTTACCAGAGATTGGGATTTAATAGTCTGTATAGCAAACACAAAATTGAAAACAATACACTTTTTTAACCTTTGCACTGGTGAGAAGTGATCCCAGGCCCCAAAATGTTCCTCCACCCATGCTGGTACCACCAACTCGTTCGTACTCTGTCTCAGATAGAACCTTAAAATAGTCAAATCAATAAAAAGAACAAGAACAAAGACAAGAACAAATCAATAATGATAATTTTGTTCATGCATGTATGAGCAACATATAGCTCACTCACTGATGGTCAACAAAACCATAAAAAAAAAACTGTTGAGGCTGAGACTCCTTTCATAAATGAGCTACAGGAATCAAGTTAAGAATTAGGGTTTCATTTTGGTCATAATATGGCTCAGAGATAAGGATCTGCCTCTGAATCTTATCTTCACTTTTTTATACAAAATTAATTTGTGGGGTTTACTATTTTCCTCTTTATAAATGCATAAGAATGCACTTTTCAATCAATTACCCATAAATAATATTTCCTTTTAACCAATTACTTCCTAAGAGTAAGACCAGAAACCCATAAGGGTTAAAACGTGTCACGGCCCCCTGTGTGCTGGGAAACAAGCTTCTGAATATTCAATTTGTTAAGTCCCATTTTTGGAACAACAAGAGAGAAACATTCAACCAATAAGTTCGCATGAACACCGTGACGCAATACCACCAATGTTCTTGTGCGAAATTAACTGGAGCGAGGGGTTTCCAAATATGGTACTTAGCACTGAATATTCGGAAGCTGTGAACGTGCGTTACATGTTTCAACCCTTATAGGTTTCTGGTAAGACTCAATAGATTTTACTCTTTCTAACACCACAAGTCATTTTTACTTGTCAAATGAGTGGAGTCTGCTTTAAGAGTCAATGGGTTCACTGAATTCACTTTTTTAATTACTAATTACTAATTATAAATAATTATTATTATAGTCTAGGAGATAATGATATTACCAATCAGAAAATGTTTAGTAAGGTAAGTTATTCCAGGTGGAATTTGAATAAAACCATGGCGAAATGTTGCATACTGTACATTTCACTGGAAAGCAATCTGTATGTCAAAGCCCTTTTATCTAATGTCCTCCACGTGGGTATGTGGTGTTGAAAGTTGCACTTGCTACTAAAGTACCAAACCTGAAAAAGGAAAAACCAACATTCTACCTTGACAATGCTGACTCCAGACCCAATGTTAACTAAAAGGTAAGGAAACAGTTCTGAATGATGCAAATCTTGAAACACATATGGTGGGTTCTGTTCACGGTGAAACTCAAATACTTCATTTGAGATGTTCCTTAAGAGAAAGTTACAACCTCTTATCAGGCACTCCATCTCATCTTCTTTATCAACTCTGCAAAGATCAATGAATGGTAGGAGTAATAAAAATTTAAATTAGATGTAAAACTGGTACCGGTAGTAGTAGTTTTTCACAACTACATGGTTCAATCCATATCCTTTTGAAAGAAAAATAATTAACAATTATATGAGAAATTAATTTTCCCTACTCCACATGACATTCGTTGCAACTCCTTTGTCTCATAGCTGTAGTCTCTCAGAGCATTCTCTTTTAGTGTGTTTCGACCTGACAACCTCAAAATTGCCAAGGTTCTTCGAATTTTTAAATCAGGTGGTCTCTTCTTTGTCCTCTAACTACAGGCCTATTTCTATTCTCCGATGTCTTTCTAAAATCCTTGAGAAGCTTTTAATTATTACTTCTGATTGCATGTCTGGGTTTCTCACTAAATTTGACATTCTCAATCATCACCAATATGGTTTCCGACCACTTCACTCTACTTCCATGGCCATTCTTGAACTTGTCAACAACATTTTTTAAGGTTTCCAAAAAATGAATTTACAGTATAAATGTATAATAATAATTATTATTATAGGAGTTAAGAATGCATTTGATTCTATTGAAATATGAGATCCTTACTGAAAAACATATTTATTATGGTATCTGTTGTGTTCCCTTAGCTTGGTTTGCGCATTACCAAGTAACTAATAGACAACAATATCGTAAATGGTTTGAACCCAGGAGTCACATCATAATTAAGTCAAGTATGATCGTCCGGGTGATTGTAGTCCTGAGAAGGATTGTTTGAGATGACATTGACTGACGTTTCAACAACCTGAGCGAAAGTCATCTTCAGAGTCAAGTGATTTGTGTAACGTCACCCTGCTAGCAGAGCCTTTCTTTTGCTTGCTCGATTTTGGCGTTCTCGAGAAAGACTCTGCATGAATTGAGTAAGATCTTTATTGAGTATGCGCTGCATGTTGCCAGGATGCAGTCTCGAACCCAAGCCTAATGTGCCAGATCTCACCGCCATGGTACAGCGGGCTCAATTATAACCATCGGTTTTGTCACTAAATTGACGCTCGCACTGGAAAAACCAGTTTGATGAGAGAAAGCAAGATAATTTGACTAGTCCAGAAGTTCGGGCTGCGGCGGCTTCAAAGAGATGACGCGTTTCGGGCAGAGCCTACTTTTCTCCTCCTCAGTAAGGAAAAAGACAAAAGGAGGCTCTGCTTGCAGGGTGGTGTAACGTTAGTAGATACTAAAGAACTCCGGTCGTAGCGCGGTCATAGATGTCATTGGTCAACTTATTTGTGATGTTATTGGTCAACTTAATTTTGAGACAACAATGTGTAATGATCACATTTCTTCTAATGACAGTTTGTGTGTGGGGTTCCCCAAGGTTCAGTCCTTGGTCCTTTCCCTTTTTTCATTTTTTAATTTAATGATCTTTTTCCCTCCTCCTAATACCGGTATCTTGCATTCTTTTTCTTTGCTGATGACACTTGAAAAAGTTCTTGATTAACAATTATTGTTAATCAAGAACTTTTTCAAGTGTCATCCTGGTTTCACGCTAATTCTGTCCATGTCCTGACAAAACTACTGGTAAATTAATTTTATCCTTTTTAATCAACAACATAAAAAGATTGATCTATCAAAAATTAGTATCTGGTTAGACCACGTCTCAATACCTTGTGTCCAGCAAAACAAATTTCTAGGAATCACAATACCAGGTATTTATTTTTTTCTCAATGCGCAAGCAGGTGGAATTCTGCGAAACCTGCAATCTGATTGGCTGTGGGAGCAGCCGGATGGATTTTTTCTACCTTGCACGCCAACCCATGCGGAATCCTAGTCCCGGGTGCATGAGCTTGTGTAATGACCTTAAATTTCCATTTTTTGACAACAATACAGAAGTAAGGGTTTCAAAACAGATTTTTATTGGACAAGACGCATAGAAATAGAATTCAAATAAAAACATTTCTCTTTGAAATGTTCAGTTTGCAATTCACTCAATGCATTTGCGGCCTTGGGCAGCATTATCCAAATAAAAATATATCAAGACCTCGGTCACAGTTTTTCACTATACGGACCTCCCAGCTAGCAAATAACATATATATATATATATATATATATATAGGCTGAATGAAGAATGGAGTCAAAAGTAAACTACTCACAGGCCCAAGAATGGAGTCAAAAGCAAACTACACACAGGCCCATGTTTAATGTATGGAACAGACGTTTCACCCTTCGGGCTTCCTCAGTGTTCACGATACAAATACTTGGCTTGTATCGTGAACACTGAGAAAGCCTGAAGGGCAAAACATCTGTTCCATTACATTAAACATGGACCTGTGAGTAGTTTGCTTTTGACTCCATTCTTCATTCAACCTATTTATTACTCCGTGAAGTCAAGGCATTGTGCATCCTTCTTTGGATCCTGCTTGCAAGTGTAAACCAGAGGTAAACAACAATGTTATAGAGACATGCAATCACATTACTTGATGTTTCTTTTCTCGGATAGATTTGAAAAGTTTTCCTTGATTGAAATAATTTCAGCTGTTTTATTTCTTATAAACCAGTTTCAATCTAATCTTTCAGATTGGTGAAATGAATGTTAAAAATTAATCATTACAAAAACTTACTATAATAAACATTTGACTGGGTTTAAAATTTTTAAACCCAGAAAAAAATAAAACCAAATCATGAACAGATTAGCTTTGGCATCAATATAAAAAAACATTATCTCTTTACCTGCAACCAAGCTTAGATGTAAGTAAATCTATGTATTTATGAGCTCCACCACCTTTAAAAAAGAAAACAGTGATGTTATCAATGATCATCACAATCCTATTTATGATACCACCACCACTACCACTACCACTAAATTAATAAATACTGCTACTACAGTAACTACAGTAACTATTACTACTAACTAACAACAGTAACAACAACAATAATGAAGAAGAACAGGAGAAGAACATGCAAGAAGAAGAAAACAAAAAAGGGGAAGAAGAACCCTTTAACTTCATCTTAGGACTTCTACTTTGACACAAAGTGCCCAATAATTTATTGTCAATATTGCATTACATACTGTGTCTGCTTTCAAAACATTAAAGAACCCTGTAAGACTATTTTGCATATTTACATACTGTACTGATGATGTGTGGTCAAGGGGATAAGACAGTGGGTAACAGATCCAAAGATAGGGATTCTTCTTAAAGAAGAAAAGTCTTGAGATTTGTGTGAAACGTCTGTGAGGGGTGCTGTAGAAGGAGTGGGTACAAGGGGTATTCAAGGAGGGGGCTACCTGGAAGGTAATTAAGGGGGGATAGATCTGTGAAAGAAGGGTGGGATAGAATAGAGGTAATGGGGAAGATCAGGAAGGCGTAGGAGAAGTAGAACGAAAGAAAGAAAGATCACGTTCTTTTTGAGACCCCAAAAAAAGACAAGCCCCTGTTTTTTAACTACACCCCCCAAAAAACGAAAATTCCCTTTTTTAGACAGTTGACAAAAATAAACCAGTTTAAAAAATTCTGGACTGGTTAAAATAATAAAATTTAAATAAACCAGAGGTTAAAATTGAACTACAACATACACACTATAAACGAGAACCAGTCCTAATAAAATTTGGTCAACAACCATATCTCAAGATACAGTTCTTGTGGATGACACAATTCCACCTATTTTTCAATGCCAAACATATGTGTATTTGTTGGATAATTTGCATGCTACAAGGCAGTTTAGAAAATAAACCCTAAATATCAATATGAGATAGGTCAAATTATACAGAGATGACATACCAGTGGCTTTGAGAGCCCTGTCTTTATATGCCTCTGAGAGGATGTTCTCCTGGATAAAATCAATGCACATTTCAATGTATTTTGTTTCAAATTTTATAAAGTGCAGCCTTAGACTTGACTCTTGGTCCTCTTTGATCTCATAGATATGTCCCATTGCTGCTGTATTACCCTAAAAGAACGAGACAAGCAAAAGATTTACACGAAGGACTGACCATTGAAGTCTTAATGGTTATGTATTGACATTGTTGCTTCACTGACTCACTGAATGCATACTCACCAGTAACATGTCAATCAACAGATGTATCATGATCATAATACACCATTACATATCATTGAGATTGAGTTTTTCACTTGTAAATAATCACTATTATTGTCCATTTACTGGTCATTGTTACTGGTCACAGACTTAGTAAAGCAAATGCTTGACTGCATAGTCATACTGGTCCTGAATACAGGAGGACCATTTCTTTAGATCATAGCTGGCTATTAATTTTTTCTACCTTATAAACTTTGGAGAATGAATGCAATCATACCCCATTTTCCTGTTTTTCATCGCTGTTCTTTGCCAAAGAAGTTAATGAGGTGAAGCTGTAATGACGTTTTCTTATTGTCCGTACTTCAGACATGTATGCCACTTTAGCCAACGATCCTCCTTAAAAATAAGGCAACTTCAGTTATAACTGGGTGAAGACCGGATAATAGAGAAATGTAAAGATACTGTATTGCAATTATCGATGAATAGGAAACAAAGAATAACCTAAGTTTAATGGTTTAATTTAACAGACTGATAGACACCAATACTGGTAATTTCCACAAAGTCTGTGATTAAATCTTAGCATCAACAATGGGGTTATCCGTATGGTTCTTTTGAAATCATAAAACATCATTAAAATATTGTGCTTTGGTTTCCTAAAGAGTTAAGTTGGGTAATAGTCTTTGAACTTTATCACATGTGCATATATTTCTTGAAAAAAGGAGATGTTTTTTGTCAACAAGAAGATAAAAAGGCCATTTGTTGATGCTTAACAAAATCAGTTAGCATCTCATATTAACTTGTAATTCTGGGTATACATGTATCTCTGATCACCAGCAAGGTTGGCTCCAGTATATCGAGGGTGTCCCCTGAAATAAATGGCAAGATGATTGAGGAAAATCCTGAATAGCTGGAGAAAACCACTGAAATAAGAGTTGAAAACCAAGACAAAACTGTTCTTCCCAGGGTGTCATTTTGTGCCACATTGAAGGGAGGCCAGTACTCTTTCACCTGTGCCTGCATCTAATCCCTTGTTCCACCATTAAAATTGTGAATCCTTGACCATCTTTTTCAAAAACAATAAAAAGATTATCCTCTAGATCATGCTATGTGGCAACAGGGTCATGTAGGACAGCCGGGAAGGGGGGGTAAAATGCAAACCTGGGAGAAAAAATATCGTATATGACAATTTTCTGCAAGGAGAGTATGTTCATTCTCGAAGGGTTACGGTACATCACGAAAAAAGCAATTATTACGATTCTTACCTTATGCCTCTTGAATTGCCTTAAACTGACAACAATTCTGAAACTGCATGGATGTTAAGTCGTCAGACCCAGTGCTCTTGCACAAATTTCATTAATTCAAGGGAAATTTGGTGTGACTTAGCCTATTTTGTAGCTGCTTTCTGGGCTATTAGGTCACGCAATGCTACTCGTCACCATGTGTTGCGATCAAGGCCAATTTAATGATGGAAAGTTCTGCACTTCAATGTGAAAATGTGAAAAAAATAACCAAAGGGTCAGGCCATAAGCACTTAGTCTGGTTCGATGATCTTTACACTCTGGAGCAAGGAATTCTCACCCATTAAACAAACTGAGCCATATGTCACAATAATTTAGCAGAATGAATCAAGGACATTGGTGAAACTTATCGAAAATGTGGTCTGTTTTTTACCCAGGCTTAGTCTGCATGCATTTTACCCCAGGCCCCACTTGTTCAAAGGGTGGATAGCGCTATAACATGGTCACGCCAAAACGCAGACTGCAGACTGTGCAGACCTTGCAGACCAGGGGTAAAATATGGTTGAGGTAACCGTAAACAGGCTAACCTGAATGTTATTTAGGCTTAATCAGGCTAACCGAATTTTCATTTTACAGACAGTCTGTACAGTTTGCATTCTGCGTTTTTCAGTGTCCCGGGATAAATCACTATTTACTGGATAACTCAATTGGTTTTTAATTTGCTTGTGTAATGCTCTGGATAGTAATTTATCCGGTGCATAGCGCTATCCACCTTTTGAACAACCAAGGCCAGGTCTGAAGTGTGCATTTTACACCATATTTATTGTGGATTCAATACAATCTTGCAATGGACACCCTAACCTCATTCTCATGGACCAACATAATGGAAACCAATGCAGGGAGATCATTTCATTCTCGCATGATTTTTGTCATATATAACAGACTACGTGCATCATGCATACATGGACTGCATACTTGGGAATTTGATGGGGACATAAGACAGGTGATGGCACATACGCCGTGCACTTATTTTGCCGCATGTCAGCTGTGTCGGCAGTCTATCTGTAGCTGTTTAGTTTTCTTGCTTATCAATTACCAGGTTTTATACTACTTGAATCTTTATATTTAGTATTCTGTAGACAAAACTCAATACACTCACCAATGTCTACTGCAAATCTTTTGGCAGTTTTGAGATTTCGAAAAACTTCAGGCAAAGAAATGCTCCTTGCATACCCTGAGGTCCTTTCATGAACAGTTTTTAAATCCATATCTACAAATCTCGCGCATAAGTTTTTCACAAAAAGATTTACAATTATTTACAATCCGTCCGCCATAGTTGAGCCCGCAATGTTAGTTATCGGAAATCAGGGCATGCACTTGAAGTAGGGTTATTTAAGTGTATCATGTAATACTATTATGATACACTTTAATAACCCTACTTAGAGTATCAATTAAAATCAGGTGGAAATCAGTTCCAGACCCCCAACTATATGATGGATTGATACAAAGTACTTTTGATGGCTTGACATGAAGTACTTGCCGATACTAAGTACAACCATGTGCGTTCGCTCTGGAGGACGACTGTGCTTCCCACCTTTCCCTGACAAAATAGATGAAAAGAGAGCGGGAATATAATCTGCAGTCAAAGTATCTTTTAGCCATCCCCTGCCGTGATTACTGAGACCGAGGTTAGCTGTAGCTCTGCGACAACAAACCGTTCGTGCTACAAAGCCTGTGATCTTTACAAACTTTGCAAGTACCGAAAATGGTGGTGATGACATCGTTTCCTCCCCCCACCGAGGGACTTCACCATATCCAAGAAAATACTGAGGCCTTTGTGCAAGATAAGTCATATGGCGTGGGAACTTTGTATATAGCTACAGAGTAAGTATGTGGCTATGATAATGATGATGATTGTCATATTTGTTGTTGTCGTTAGTAGTGGTGGTAGATTGTAGTGATGATGATGATGATGATTATGATAATTATGAGAGTGGTTATGACATACATGCATCGCTTACTTTGAACCAGGCAGGGGCTTGGGGGGGGGGGGGGGGGTTGGGATGGTTAATCCCTTATACCAACCTTGTAACGGCTGAAATAGGTCTGAAAATAGTTCTTAACCCTTTAAATTTGACGCCTGAACTGCCCAATACTGGTCAGACTTAGTATTTTACTCTGTCTAATGCCAGAGTATTTTACTCTGTCTAATGCCAGACTATTTTACTCGTCAATGGGGAACCCCCAGGAGTCAATTGGTTAAGTAGGTATCACATTTTTGGTCAAGTCTGAAAAAGGGTAGGGAAAATCGCAGATTTTGGTAGGAGAACTTTATTTTCGCACAAAAATTTTTATAGTTGAATAGTTTGTGGGGTCGTGCACAAATGAAATCAAATCAAATTAATACATATCAAATCATATTGGTTTTTGAGGAGAGAGGAAAACCAGAGTACCCAGAAAAAAATCTCTCGGGCAGAGTAGACAACCAAGAAACTCAACCCACATATGACGCCGGATCTGGAAATCAAACCTGGGTCACATTGGTGGAAGGCGAGTGCTCTCCCCAGTGCGCCAGCCCTGCTCCCCAGGAAATAAGTTAAGGGTTTCAGGTATTGGGCTGCACACCCCCAGGCTTTGAACACAGAATCAGCATAATCATCCTCACACAGCTACAAAAATAATGATGATGATGACGATCATTATCATAATGATAATCTTTATTGAGGATATAACCTACTTTACATCTTAAGTGCTTTACAGAAGGGTCCTCCTAGTAAATAAACTCAAATCAAGTCAAAGATTAAAGAGAGGGGAAATCTGGACCACATGGAGAAAAACCTTTCAAAACAGAGTAGAGAACCATCAATCTCAACCCACTTAATCCGTGAAAACAGGAATTTAATCCAGGACACATCACCATCTTTGCTCCCCTAAGTGACATAATGTATTTCATTTCTTTTCTTTTGGACGTAGGCAATCCTAGATAATGATTGCATTTTTTATATAATAATAATATTATTGTATAATGTTTACAGAAGGCTCATTACATTTACATCTGGAAAACAAAGCTCTCAAAATGTAAATTGTTTACCCCATTCTAAATGATTATTTATTTAGAAGGGGCTAAACAGGCATAGAAGAAAATCATTTTCCAAATGTTGGTACATGTATGGCTAAACATTATTTTTCACTCAAAGTAAGAGTATTGTCTTGTTTTGGTTTTTCAGCCGATTGTCTTGGTGTGATTCATCTGGACAAGGCTTCTCATTGGAATATCCAGCAATATCTTTGCATGCAGTTTGCAGAGACACTTCACAATTTCCTCAGGAGTGTCTTTATTGTATGACGGAAATGCCTTTAGATGGTATGTAATGTTTTGTTTTGCGGCAAAGTGAAAACTTTAATTTCTGCCACATCAGTGAAATTTAATTTAGGATCGTTATGCTTTCTCCTTTTTACAAGTTCATCTTCAATCACAGAGGGCTTTTACCTTGTTGCTTATCAGAAACAATTTAAATTCAATTTGTTATAGAGCTGTTAATTACAAAGAAACATACTTGGCCATTATAGTTGTCTTACTATCTATTCCTCCACCCTCCATCATCCCTCCTCCCTTTCTGGGATGTCATGTTCTGGTCAAAATTCAAGATGATGGTCAAATATTTTGCCAAAATAATTTGTGATGGGCACATGTCCACTGAAATTTACCTGCTTGTTGTACAGATAATGAGACAGACAGAGCCAGTGATGACAGCGATGATAGAGTTGGAGAAATTAGATTTGTACCACAGGACAAGGCTATGTGTAAGTAACTGTTATTGACCAGCTGGTAGAACTGTGTTCAGCAAAATCGCATGGTCATGGTTTTAAGTCCCTTTCAAATCTGGAGTTTTTTCAGGCTTTTTTTTTTCACAAATAAATTAATACATCCATGTAAATTGTTGGTCATAGACTGTAACTATTTTTTTGCCTAGAAAATCATGTGAGCTATTATCCCGTTGCCCATTGCAGAGAAGATATGAATATTCACGTAGGTGTAGAGTATGTTACTTTTTATACCATTTCAGTGGATGTCATGTTTAGAGCCCTTTCAGATTGTCAGATTCTTCACCCAGATCCTCAGGAAGAAGAAGGTAATACATGGGAAGTATCAACATTGAATGTAGTCATAATCTGTGGCTATAATTTGCTCAAAGTTGAAGAGATGAGCACTTATGTCTTAATGTCAATTTTCATTTATTTTGGTCAAAATCACCTGAAATTCAACATGTATCCTAAGCAAACAACAATTTTGTGTTAAAAAAAGAATAAAGAAATGATAAGAAATGTTATAATGGACTGTAGAGTTGAAATAGCTTTAATTTCTTTGTGTCATTAATTTTTATCATTTTCTTCCATTCTAGAAGAAGATGAAGACTTTTTTTGTGATGCAGATGAAGGAGACCTTTCTGAGCAAGGGCAGGTTTGTGCGAGGACTTGACAATGTTCCCTGAATGAGGATAATTTTCTTCTTTGTGAAACAGTCTAAAGGAAGTAGTAAGAGTCATTGGAATACCTGCTTGAGTGCATTACATTAGATTGTCATGTATAATAATGTTTAATGTTTTAATATTTTTGGCTACATTTCAGGCAACCCTTGATCATCTGGAA
>NC_090881.1:30830654-30885654 GCF_036669935.1 Montipora foliosa
AATTTATGTAGGATTGATTATCAAATTATTAACTTCCTTGTCATTTTTTACAGTCATTTCAACCTTATTTAACATGGCGTAATTTCATTATTTTACTCAGTGCCCTGAGAGACAGCCGATTTTCTCCTGTAACCAAAGAGGAGCTAACTTTGCTGTATTGTTCAGTT
This sequence comes from Montipora foliosa, assembly GCF_036669935.1. Taxonomy (NCBI): domain Eukaryota; kingdom Metazoa; phylum Cnidaria; class Anthozoa; order Scleractinia; family Acroporidae; genus Montipora; species Montipora foliosa. The sequence continues at coordinate 30,830,822 of NC_090881.1, forward strand.
TCTGTTTTGACCAACTTTGAAGAAAATGTCAACTGTTTAGACTGGGAAGTAAGTACATTGAAACAAAACCCATTTCACACCTTCATGGTTTGTGGACATGTGTAAGCATGAGTTGAACATCAATTATTGCACACTTCCTTTCCTCTGCATACCATAATGTATAAATTTAAATTTGTACCATGAAGTTGTTGTTATGTTGTGTATATGCAATACCAACACCCTACACTTGCAGCAACTGTGACAGAGACTGCCATTCCAGAATTGGTCTTAACAGTCACGGTCGAGGGGGGGGGGGGGGGGGTTTGGCGGGGGATGGTTGAGAATGGATCTTTGGATATTCCCAATGAGAGAGTGTAGATTAGAAAGGAACTCATTCCATACTAATGGCCATTGTTTCATCATTTTAGATTGGTGTTCATGGAATCAGAATAGAATTTTATAATGAAAAAGGTGCTCACCGTACAGCCACATACCTCCCTGAAGTAGCCAAAGAACAAGGTAAAAGCGTGGAAGACTTTGGGAATGAAAATTGCTCGTATAGTTCCTATTTTTAAATCTGGCAACAAAGCCCCTTTTTCCAACTAAGGCCTGTCTCGATTCTCCCTTCCTTTTCAAAATTTTTAGAGAGGATTGTATATATTCACATTTTTGCCTACCTGAATGAATTCAATATTCTAAGTGATAACCAATACGAGTTTAGGAAAAAAAATCATTCAACTTCTCTGGCTCTCATTGACTTGTACAACAAAATTTCTTCCACTCTTGATTGCAAGGAATTGGGGTATTTTTGGATCTGTTTAAAGCATTAATTTTGATAGTATTCTTTTTGACAAACTAGCACTACGGATTTAGAGGTTTGGTGTTAATAATTATGTGCAATTCAATAGTGATAGATCCACCTGCAGGAAGATATGCTGTGGTGTCACACAAGGCTCAATTCTTGGCCCTCTGTTCTTTCTTCTGTACATCAATGATTTACCCAAGGTTTCTTAACTTGAGCTGATCGTATTTGCTGATGAGACAAATTTATTTATTCCTAACAAATACTCAGTTTATTTGAACAATATCCTAAATGCTAAATGCTGAATTGAACAAGCTTTCAGATTGGTTTGAGACCAACAAACGTTCTTTGAATGTAACTAAAACTAAATTCATGTCATTTATACCATGGCAAAAAAAATTGTATAATTATGATTTTAGTCTTGATTGGCAAGAAAGAGATAACACAAGTCTCGGAACTCTCTTTCTTGGTGTTCTTCTGGATGAATGTCTCTCTTGAAAGTCCCGGGTAGCCCATAAAATACCGGTATCTAAGTCGATTGGTATAATATTATATAAATCCAGTTTCTTTCTTTCTAAAGTTTCTCTTTGTACCCTATGCAACTCTGTGATCCTACCATATCCACCTACAAAAGTAGTCTTAAGCGAATTGTTATTTTACAAAAATGAGCGATAAGGATAATAAGCGGGTCCAATTATGATGCTCATAAAGATCCTATTTTAAAGGACTCTACTTGCTTAAATTACAAGTCATTCATTTACAAGTTTCAATTACCAGTAGGTCAATTTATGTAATATTCTTTTTGCAGTAAGCCAGTTTGGAGGTTCAAGAAACGAATGTCCGCTTTGCGATAAAAACAAGCATATAATAGTCTTTTTTGTTTTGGTAAATTGCTGCAAGAATTTGCATTGGAAATCTTGTTTTTTTTTTTTAATGCTTGGTTTTATCCCAACATGTGCAAGTTTTTTTGAAACTCTGAAATTGCTTATTCTAATCTTCCTTCAAAGTTTGATACTCTTTTTTCCTTGAATAATTGTACCCAAAGCTATAACACCAAATGCACACTTTAGTTTGCTTACCATATTGCAGAACAAATGTACGTCAATTTTCTGTTTTCTTCCAAGGCCTAGAGTTTTTTAACTAACTTAATTATTTATTTATTTATTTTTTTTTTTTTTTGATTTTTTATGAGTTTTTCAGTATATTATTTTTCTATTATTTATTAATACATGTAAATATAATTGTTTTATTTATTTTATCATTTTTATATATTGTAAAAGCATTGAGATTTTTAAATGCGTTTGAGAATTAAATTATTATTATTATTATTATTTAATTCTACTACTACTACTACTACAGACGAGGGTATTAGCCAACACCAACTCGGGAATCATGTTAAGTTCAGATATCACAAGTTCTTCATCTTTTGCAACCTTAAAAAATAAGCTAAAGCACTTCTTTATTTCAAAATATTCAATTGAAAAAGAAAATTAATGTTTATATAATTATACTAGTTATAGCTGTCGCTAAAGTGCCAACGAGCCAAGCTTGTGTGATCTGGCGGCTGCAAACATCACGCGGCGTACTCGTGCTTAACTCTCATTGGTTATCGCTACGGTCAACATGGTCTACATTACAGCTTTTGGTCTACATTACACTCAAATTTGAAGCGCTTCTGAGATTTCGTCCGCCTAAAAATCTTCTCGCGGCTCTATAAGCTGCCGCCTCGCCAGGCCTTCTGTCTTCAGAAGGCCTGACTCGTTGGCAATTACTTTGTAATATATAATTGGCTCTTGACCTCCTGCATCTTGCTTTTTTGATATGATCTCTCCTCCTTGTTATTCATGAGGAAACCTACTTTCATATTAGCCCTGTGGTTTCATTTAGGTTTCCTCACCACTTTTTCTTTTTATCTTGTAAACTTGTAGTGTTGTAATGGGTGTAGTGTTGCAAAATGAGAAAATGAAATAATTGAAATGAAATGAGTAGCCTGAAAATACAGCCACTCTTCATCGCTCACTGCCACTTTCCATCAGAGTGGCTGTGAGCGATTAAGGACTTGTATGCATGCATGTTTCTCACCAGGTTGGAATCAAATTCAAACAATTGACTCCTTGCTGAGAAAGGGTGGTTACAAAGGGACCATCACTGCAGAGGTGCGTGGTTCCATCAAAGTGACACGATACCAGAGTGAGAAGGTTACAGTAGACTACAATGAGTATTTGGCTTCCAAACGAGCTACATGACAACAGTAGAGCATAGGGCTATTAATAATTTAGGTTACTATAGTTCTTTGTGAATACCGTTTTCAAAGATGTTGATATTATTCATTTTATGTATATTTATTGCCTTGTTTGGGTGACTTTGGCTGGGGAATTGTATCGTGGTAACATGAGTCTGAGGTGTTGTGCTATTTATCAATCCAAGTTGCCATATGTTTTTTGCTTAAAGATAGTAAGGTGAGGTAACTGAGGTAAGCTTGACAGAGGACTAACTTCGACTTGACATGTTGAACAGCACCTTCCACTCAAGAAAAACAAAATTATATTGCTGCTTTCAAATATGTCCTTTTCTGTGACAGCAAATCAACTATTTCTAGCTATACTACAGAACTTGAATATCAAAGAAAGAAGACCCTTATAAACTGTAAAACAGAGAGCAAACCTCTGTAAATTGAGTCTTTTTTGCCCTCAATTTTTTGGAACTATTTTTACATTTTTTAAATTATATAACATCTTGTTCAAGTAACCTAGTATTTTTTTTTTATTAAATGGTTGCTACAGTTCTGCTCAAGGAAAGTGACGATAAATGCATGCACATGAAGTCCATTGTTTATTTTATGAATATCATTTTCATATTCCTGTTCTGGTAAATTGATTGAAATCAAGAGCAAAAAAATTTGTTACGTGACCCTAGCAGTCAAGATAGAAGGAAATCTCGACCTTTAAAATGGGGTGGTAGAATGGTGTTGCAAGCTGCAACATTTCATATGCACAGTGGACTGCCAACATAACTACCGGTAGATACTTTGATTGACCCAATTCCAGAATAAGAATATGTGGAGTGATGATTTACAATGGTACATTGTGTATGCCTGGCATTTGAAGGAAGAAGAATGATAAAGATATGTTCAAAATAGCATTTTAGGCAGTGTTTGACAACCTTAATGTGAATCTCCGTAAAAGCAAAGGATTTCTAACTTCTAGCCTGTGTATTCCTAATCCGGAATACGGTCAATCTATTGCACCCTTAGTTACAAAATGACTATAGTATGTTGGATGATAAGATCAATATTCATAACGTGTCACACATTGACGGGCTCCTGGTTTTCTCAGAGGCATTTACGTGTACCATTCCACCAGAAAATTAGATTCTTTTGAATGAATGACAGAATTTTTGAAAATTCTGTTACTTTTTTTAGCCCATTGATAACTGCCTGAAGTTATTAATTAGAGAGTTATTTCTCAGGATTCCTGTATTAAATGATTCAGAATTTTAATTTGTGCCAAAGTGAGGTTGAATATCACAAGAAGTTGTTGTGGTTTGAATTTGTTTATGGTTATGTAAATTGTATATTTTCATCCCCAAACAAATTCAACCTATGACATCACAAACATTGTAAGCTTTTTTGTTAATTGTTTTTACATTTCTGCATTACTGTGTCAGGACATCTTAAGATCTTTCCAGGTTCTTTGTTTAAGAAATTACTTCTCTTTTTTTAAGAAATTACTTCTTCCTTTTTCAATGCATGTTTTCACTTGGATATGCTTTTCTCAATTTCAACCAAGTTTTAACAAAATCAGGTCCTGATTTTCCCAGTCTGAAATATTATTAAAGAACGATTTCCTTCGTAAAAACTTAACTTTCCTTCATTTGTAGGTGCTACCTTCACTTTGCTGAACATTTTCTTAAGTAGTTTCCTTTTACTGGTTAATTTTAGTGTCTTCAGAATATTTGCATAATTTACTATTCATCTGACTGTATGTAGAAGAAGTTTGATCTATGCTTTATTAAAGTTTGACAGAATTTTGGGTGTGACAAGAAAGTCTTGATTGTTGTAAGGCAAACAGGCCTAATAATAATTTTAACACCACATCTTGCATGCACATTTTGTTTTTACTTTTTAGCAGGACTTTATATCCATCTTCAGTTTGAAAGTAAACTACAGATAAAGGCTGGATTCTGTGTTCAAAAGAAGTCCCGCTTATTACTGTAACACCTTTGCTGTTCATTTATGCAAAATATAAATTCATTTACGTCAACAGCACTGGCAAATATACATTCATGAACGCAAATGAACATTCATTTGAACAATTTATTGCACCTTTGGACAATCAAAGATAACAAATATACTTTCAATCTCACGCAATGGTAAATCAATTGCAGTGTGACGATCAATGGTGTATAAGAGACATACAATAATGCAATTAGCAGAGAGATGCATAATTAATTGCACATTCACGTGAACTGACAAATGTTGGTATTTTTCGAATAAACAATAGGAGGAAAAAATATTCAATAGTGTCATTTGTAGTTACATGTATTGGAAAATACTGAACAAAAACACAAGAGTATGTAGAATTATTTAAATTTTACATGTACAGTACTGAAACAAGCAGTACATGTACGCTGTCCTAAGTCTGCGCTTAAAAAGCCATCATACAGCCCGTTTCTTAACATTGTGGAGCAAGCAATAAGTACCTTAAAAGCAGCCATAAAAGCGGGCAGAAGTCGTCCAGACCAGGAAGAACAAATTAACAACAGAGCATAGGCAAGAGTTCATTTGCATTAATGAAGTTCATGGAAGTACTAATGAACATGTATCTGCCATATAGTTTCAACTGTTGACGTAAATGAATGTATATTTTGCGTCAATGAGCAGCAAAAGGTGTAATTTTCATAATAATATAATAGAAACCACATTGACCGAATAGTGGAATTTTTGTACACCATTGAAAAATCCTCACATTTTTTGGTTAATTTATGCACACTACCCTCAGTTGATAATTCTCGTTGAAATTCCTTATTTGATATTGCCCAACCCATGACAGTTTATTGGAGTGATGTATGAGATGCAGGAAAAAGATTGCAATGTCAAGTTTATTAAGGGTTAATTGAATCAGGACATGAATTATGCAAGGTAACTGGTCCTGCTTTTCTTGCTCCAGATTAAGGCCTCTTACAGTCCACCTGAACTCAAATAGTTTTTGTTGATGACGGAAATATTTCCACCTAAAGCAAGACTGCCTGTGCCACCATTATTTGATCAAAATATTCACTTTTCGGTGCCGCCAATGTCATAAGACAAGCTGTTTGGCCTTTGTCTTTACCCATGCAGAAAAACGTCTGAGGGAGGGTGGATGATGCGTATCTGTAAGAAGAGCATGTCAATGTCAACACAATCTTCTGTGAAAAAATGTGATTGTTATTTCTCATATCCAAATCAAAATGGCTTGCTCAAGGTAATAACAAGACAGGTGTTACCAAAACATTCATTCAATGCACACGTGTTAAAGATTGTGGAGATAGAAAAAACAAAATTAATCTCTCTCAACAATGGCAGTACAAGCTCCTTTCGAGCATTACTCCTCAGCAAAATGAAAAATTATATGGCAAGCAATTCTCGGGCTAAATGGAGCAATCGGATTGCCTGGTTTTTGGTTGGGATTTTACAGTACGGATGGTTACAATGGAACGGTGTGTTTCCATGTTTTTCCTTTCTCCCAGGAAATTCAAGTTAAGGGAAACAAAGTTCAAAAAATGGATTTTTGTTTTTTATCACCGCAGTATAATAATAATAGCAAGCAGAATTTAGTTTTACATGCTAAAGGTAAACCGTTCAAAGTTCATTGATGGAACACAAAGATTAAACATTCACCACGTGAAGAAGTGTTCAATCACTCAAAGAAACAGTGCTATAAAAAATAAAAAAACTTACTATTTACTTGCTCAGGACCGTACTGGGAAATAATGTTTATTCTCCCTGGGGCATTTTTGTACAGATTTCAACAGATTTCCACAGTACGCCCTTTGTACTCGGTTTGCAAGACTTTATTGCAGTGTGAATTAAAGTATGGGTGGTTATCAATATTACTGAATGTAATAATTATGTATACTTGTGTTGTATTGTATAACAAAGAATATATTGTGAAAATCTTTTACTTTTATTAAAATTGAGTTTATTACAGAAGCCAACGCATTTCGATAAACATTTAACAAGCACATATATTGTGCAACAGTAATAATATTGTAGATCCCAATATTTGAAATAAGAATTCTTTTTTTCCTGCCTGCAGTCTGATCAATTTCCCTCAAGTTACAATTTCTGAGCCCCTCCAACCACCCCCCTCCCCCAAGAAAAAAAAGTCCTTGAAAGATGCATTTTGAAGCTGGAAATAAGCAATTTTGTAGCCAATTAGCAAAGAAATAATAACAGATAAAGTATTTCATACTTGTGGGATGGGGAATTTTAAAACCAAGTTGTTTTAACCTGAAGGCTTTAAAATATTCTAATGTTTGGCACGATACATAACTCCAAAGATTTCTTTAAAGCTACAGCCTCGGACAAAATTGTTGAAACACTTTGAGATACCTTGCCCTCCCACAATGTTGTTTTGGCAAATGGGCTCAGAACCTCACATGCAAAGAACATTGAGAGGGGAGAGTAAGCCGCAAAAGATTCAGATCTGTGCAGTCGTGTACTTTTCCAAGGATTTTTGTCACCGACTGTAGGTAAAACAAAAAGGGAATGGTTATATCAAGTCCCAGTCAAACAAATGCAACATACAACTCAACATCCTGCAACAGTGTTGTGCCCGTTTGACCAACCTGTTGTGGTGCTGCCACATGTTGCGTGAATTGAGTCAAATGTATCATGCAACATTTCTATTGTTCTCATTAATGTTGAAATATGTTGCACCTGTTTAATAACTGTTCACAACATCGTTGGGTTGGTGGATGAAAAAAACAATATTAACACAAGTCAAATTTGGTTGACACTAATGACTTCAGTGACATGTCCAAAAATTCTGGGAAGACCTTAATGATAATCTATTGTTGTTGTTGTTGTTATTATTATTATTATTATTATTATTATTATTATTATCGGTATCATCCCAATTCACTGTCTTGGCATTAATAACTGGTGTGGTCTGTATACTGCTCATCAGGTCCTCATGACTTCAGATGGACAGCACCTTACGTAGAATTAATGTTTGCTGTACCTGGCAATGCCAACTTCTGGAGAGGTACAGTGAACCTCCCGTACATGACCACCCAACCTTTCAAGCCTATTGGTCGCTTACGAGAGCTTTGACCACATTGAGTCAAAAAGTTGCCTCATTAGCATACAGTAACTGCCGAGACTAATCCAAGTGCCAATGCCCATCTAAACCCATGTGATATCTTAAAACATTTTAAGCTTTCCAAAGTATTCATTCAGAGTATCATTATCATGGACTACCTCTCTTAACGAAAAACCGTACAATTCACCTTTATCACACGGCGGCCATTCTGGAGTCCATGGGGAATAAAGGCTTTGCCTTTGCATTGACTTAGCCCATCTAGCCTCTCACTGAATGAGAGGCTAGTTTGGACATTGAGTGATATGGGTCTATAGAGGAGCCAGATATGGACTAAAAATCCCATGTAAATAGATTTTTATGGACACAACAAGACATGATATTTTGGCTGAAATCAATCAAAGTGGCTATGAGCCACTGAACTAGGAAAATGAATTATGAAAGGTGAAAATGTTGGGCCTCGTTCCTCTCTTTCCTTTGAGCGGGAGTTGAAAACAGGGCTGTTCACAATTTATTCACTGCTCATTGACAATATTATTCAACAATAAAAGTGTGGCTGTGACAAAGATGAGTGTCGAGTTACGCTTAGTAAGTACTGTAAAAATGTCACGAACATTTTCTTTGGTGAATTGTCATGACATACATAGCTTAGGTAGGATATCTGTTCCACACAGGAAGTGGATGTATCGTGTACCAGTGGTGAAAACTGTGACAGCAAAATGGTACATACTACAATACAGCAACAATTTTTAAGAATACTAGTTGACGGTCACAACTCCCAGTGAGGTTTAGAGGATAATTATAATGGTAAAAATGAGCCCATTACAGCAACTATGGCTGGCAGAAAGACTTTATAAATAAAAAAGTTGATTTCTTCGTTGACATGTGAAGAATGCCAGAAACAACCTGTAAACTACAGTTATTGTAGCTTACAGCTTATCATCTAAACCATCCTCCATTTCATCAACAAGCGTAGCTTCGTGTCTTGTGTACTGTTTTCTTCTGCAGTAGAGTAATGCCATGGTAATACCACCAAGTATTAAAATCATGGAAACCACAGAAACTCCTATGGCAATCTTGCCTGCATCACTAAGACGTGCTATTTCTGAACAAAACAAATTTCATAAATTTTGTTAGCTGTAAACAATGAGCTAAGTAAATTTACACCTATAACTTATGGTAAATAGGTGGCGACCAACAACAAAATAACACTTAGTTTATTGCAACCTGCTACTAAAACAATGTAAAAGCCAAAAGTGCCAGGAACCCTGAAACTACGATGACAAAGATTGGAGTTCAAAATTGAAATGCAAACTCACCTGGCACTGGTTTAACACAAGCAAGTGTGAATTCATCTTTCAGTACTCTGTAATAAAGTCCATCTGTTGGTACCATGAGCAGCTGAAACCAAACAAATGGTTCTTATTTTATCAGATGTAAACATTATCATAGGTCACTCTTCAATCAGGTGAACAGTTTTAAGACTTCTAAGACTTAAGAATGAATGACGCTACAACACTGTATCACGTAACAGCAATGATATGGTACCATATGAAACACCGATTATTCCCAAACAAGATGTGGTCATTATTGTGACGTAATAAGTTACCAATGGCAAAGCTCAGCAAAAAACACCCTATGGTATATTTTGGCTTTATAGTAGCTTAAACAAATTCCGCAAATTGGTTTTATTACGAAAAGTGATCAAAGGTCTAGATGAAACTTTTAAACAAATTCTGTACTACAGATTCTGATTCTGATTCTGATTCAGATTCTGTACTACAGTTTCAACTTGTACTACAGTTTCAACTTTCAACTGTACTACAGTTTCAACTTGGCCCTTTGATTATTATGCAAATTTTTGGGGAGCAAAAGAAGTGTATTACGGGATTTGTGCAAGTAGAAAATTAGAAACTTTTGCTACAACCAACAAAGTCTTTATTTTACAAGGGTTGCACTTTTTAATTAATTTGGCTGATGAGCTTGTGTCCCTCGATCAGACAGACAACAACAGAGAGAACTCCAAGCCCTGCAAGATAAGAGACCCATTTAATGTATTAAGTCAAATCCATGACTCACTGGAAGTTTGGTTACCTGCCTCGTAGAAGGCAGCTCAAGTAGGAATCAAACTCTGTATCCCCTCATTTAGAGGCAATCGTGATGATCACACTGAACCACAGATGCTATGAGCGACAGATTAAAGGGAAAATACCGGTAATTATGTATCAGAGAATTGTGTGTGTAATCGGAAACAAGTTTTTGTGTTTTCGTTGCATGCAATGCAATATCCAGTCATCAAATAACAGTTACTTGAAGTTGGTATCGCATCTTACCAAGCTCATTAAATTTATAATTTTTTAAGTCTCCTGGAATTGTTAAGAATAAGTATTTTTAGATACCCTCATAGAAAGTTGTAATTAAAAGCTCTTGTTTATTGGTTTTGATTGCAGTCAACGCCAATAACAACAGTTTTAAATGTGAACAACTATTCTACAATCACACTTCACCTGATATGGTTGGGACATGGAATGTTGACTTTGGACTACGGAATTGAACAAGATATTGTAACATAATTCACTGAAATACTGTGGATTTTAAAAGAAATCGGCTAAATTTCCTTAGTTCAAGAGCCTTCATGTGATCACGTGTAAGTAATTACATGTAGGTGTCAACTTAGACCTGTCTGAGTCCACGAAGGCAAGAAAACATCTTTACTTTTTTAAATACACAGGCCAAACAGTTACTCTTTTCATAATAAATTACTTGGCCATGTGACATCTCCCTGGGATAGGTTTTTGTGCTTCTGGCAATGAGGTGTGGGTTTCAGTGTAAGGTTTGTCTTTTAGCTGCACAGTAATTAAGCTCATTTACCCATATGAGGGTTAACTCCAAACCAAGATTTGCTGTTGTAGTTAATCATCACCAGCTACATCCACTAGGTAGCTGGTGCACAGAAACTTGTGTAGCCTATATATTGACACGATAACAGAGAGGATATTACACAGTCAGTGGCAATAATTAAAATATGAATTTGATGTTTGAGTGGCAAGAATAACACACTCACTTGTGAGATATTGTTTTTGCCACAAGAACATAAAATTCATTATCTTTGAGCTAACATGTAATGATTATTTTCTTTTTATTATATGGAAAATAATAATTATAGTAATTTACAAAATGGTGGATAGATTTGGCAAGAATGCGAGAACAGCAATGTTTTTTTGAAAGTTTAAAGGAAAATGCCAAACTAAGACTACAAACTAGGAAAGCACAAACAGCTGGATAATGAAAGTTTTGAACCGGAGGCCCTCAACAAAATTGTCCGGAGGATTTTTATACCATAGTTCTAAGAAAGACGAACAAGACAACAAGCCGGCTGACAGTCTTCCCATAATGGTGAGGGTTGAAAATTTTTTCATGTATACTATTTACAAGTAATCACATTCATGATTTTTCTCATGCAATTTGGAATCATGTGATAACCTATACTAAAGATACAATAAAGAGATCTAAATGCAGGCTTTAATACAAAAATTAATACTGGGTATTAATACAAACAAAAAAGGTGGTTTACAGTGGGGCGGTTGTTGCTCAATATGACCACTTGTGTTACATCCAAAAAATATGCCACTTGTTTCTAGGATGTAGTGGTCATATTGATTTACAAGACGTTTTAGCCCCTGGTAAAACACTCTTCTCCATATAAAGAGGCATTTCATTAGTTAAGCGACAAAAAACATACCTGGTACAAAACACTGTCTGCAGTTTTGCTAATCTTGGCTTTAAAGGTCACATATTCCCACTGAGGCGATTGCGAAAATCCCCTCTTATGTTTTGTTGATACATCATTGTGCACCATAACTCCTGTAAGATGCACCTTCTTTTCTTCGTTGTTTGCAAAAGTTGCAGAATCTGTTAAATGCCATTTACCAGACTCGTTGCGATAGAAATTGACATCAACAAGAGGATTGGCTGCAGTAAGATGTTTAAATGTGGAAGAGAAACCTATGTAAAGCTTATTTTGCTTCTTGAAACCAAAGGCTGTTCCAAAACACCAGTGTTTGTTGCATGAGTGTTGTAGACATTTACCTGTCAAAAGATGGGTTTTTAGACAACATTAACATCTCATGTTTGATCTAAAGCAATTGACATGCTCGTACCTACCACCAGACAATAATAATAATAATAATAATAATAATAATAATAATAATAATAATAATTTTATTAAACTTCTATAGCGCCTTAACTATTAACATATTCTAATTAAAAGCACTTTACAATCTAAAAATAATAATACAATCGTATATAACTATCTCTAATTTAATACAAACAAATCTAAAATGTAATTAAATATAATACGAATATAATACAAAGATCCTAATAAAACGCTTTCCTAATATATAAAAGGGTGAGTCTTAAGTCCTTTTTTTAAAAAAGTTCATACTACATGTATCACATGTTCCAAGTTGACTGATAATGTCAGAGCATTCCAAACAGTAGTCCTGACCTGTGTGTGCAAATGCGTGTTCGCCTAAGGTCTTACACCTTACAAGTGGAACTAACAAAAAATTTTCGGAATCAGATCTCAAACTATACGTCTAAACAAGTTTAGCATTAATCAGCTCCTCAATATATGTTGGAGCAAATCCATGCAATGCCTTAAAAACTAGCAGTGCAATCTTATATTCTACTCTACACTTAATTGGTAATCAATGAAGTGGCTTTAAAGAACTGGAGAAATAGGATAGAAAGGTTTGGAAAATCATAGCATACCAAGTTGACATGCACTCTCGTCAAAATCAGCTGAAATCACTTCCTGTTGTTTTTGTGACGAGAGTGGATAAGCCTCTTTAATCTGCAAGAAAAGATTAAAAAGCTCATTATTTTGAAGCACACCTCAGTCTTATAAAAATGTGAATGCTGTGCAATAGATAAAAAATGATCATATACAGATAAACTGTATTAAAACAACATTTCAAAGATGAACTAAATAAGTACTTTTCCAATTATTAATGCTAACTTTCCTGAGACTGACTAATAAATAAAAGCAGTATCACAATCTTACTGTTATATGTAAAGTTGATGGTTGAGTCTCACGAAAATGGGAGTGAAATTCCAAGGTGAATCCATAATCAAGGTTTCCTTAAAGAGAGAAGAGTTACAGAGGGTTAATCAATTAAAATTAAAAGTATGTAATGGCAATGGAATGAACATATAGATTATGTTTTTAAGAAAGCGAACAAATGGCTCTATGCCCTTCGTTTGCTAGCGAGATCAAAGGTTCCAGCTGTAGATTTAATTGCTATCTATTGCGCCCTTGTAAGATGAATCCTCGAATACATGGATCACCAGTTTGGGCCGCTCTACCAGAGTATTTGAGTGATGTTGTTGAGGGCGTACAGAGGAAGGCCCTCCAAATAGTATTTCCTGGCCTGGCTTACAGTGAGGCTCTAGTTGCGTCTGGTCTCCAGACCCTTGCCACGCGTCGTGGTCAAGCTTGCGTCAATTTTCTAAGCGATGCTCGCGCGCAAGAGCCACTACGTTCGGTGCTTACATCTACTGCATCGCAGACAAATTATCATGGTTACACGCTCAGGTCAGGAAACACTAATTTAATTAGACAACCATGTAATACAAAGAGACTATGTGAATTCGTAACATGTAAGTATTCATAATATTATATATTCTAGTATTGGCCCCATTCGTGTAATTCAGCCTTAGCTGCAACACGGAAGGAAATAAACACAGTATCTATTTATCCTATCTATCTATCTATCTATCTAATAACCAAACATAACTCTCCAAAAATGCACCTTGTGAATGGTGCATACATTAACACATAAACCAGAGCAAAAAAATTATTTTTTTTAAAGTGCCCCTAACCCTTCAAGTTGTTTTTTTGGGGTAGATTTTCATTTCTTTCAAGAAGTCATTTTCGGAATTTTTTTTTTTTTTAATATTGAATCCTGACTTTTTTACGAGCTCTAAAAGTGAAGGCAGTCGAATCTATTTATCAAGCGTGACAAAAGAAAAGGATATCGTGCAAGCTTGAGCTGCTGGAGTGTCCTTTTCTTACATCACAGCTAAAAAAGTGTCAAATATTGGACGCTTCTCATTGGCTCATTCCTAAGGAGCCCAAGAGACAAAAATTTGTCCAGCGGGGCTTATAGCGCGCAAAAAGTTAAAAATTTCAGTAACTTCAAGCACACTCTTGGGAGTGAGACGCGACAGATTTTACTCTGTCTAATGCCCCACAATTTTACTCAACAACTGAAGACATCTTGAGGCGCTTGAAGAGTGAATGGATAAATATTATGTTTTTTTGAAAAGAGAAGGTCAAGACTACTTTGTACATGCAGTGGAAGTTACCAATCACTTACCTATTTTTTGTGGAGAGCCTATATCTGAGTAAACAGTTTTCTCAAATTTGAAACCGATCTCAGGTTGCGAGACATATAATGTAACTGCTGCTGGTAAAGTACAAAGGTTCACCACTGCTTCATAGAAGACAACTTTATCACCAACAAGAGAAAAACATTCCATAGTGGTGTTTGATATCTTACTACACCCAAATGGAGGCTTCTCTATAAAAAGGAAAAGAATACTGCGACTCATGCTTTGAAACAACTTGGCCCTTGTGTAACATTAATCTTCTCTTGGTAAAAATACATTTGACTTTCCAAAAAATTGGGTCAGTATACATCTGCCCTCAATTAGCAGCACTTTTGCAAAGCCAGCTAGAGAAACACGTCTTTAAAATACATTTTTGATTCATTAATTCTTGGTTGTTTAATCTCTCTCCATTTAGTTATTCTATAACAATGACGATACTTGATACCACTGTTGCCCTTTTTCCAAGCCATTGTACTATCTCGAAGTACCTTTATGTTTATATCTGACCTGATTGCACCTGCAGTGTAATGTCCCATCCTAAATATAATTTTCCCTTCTTGACTTCATTACTGGCCAGAAATCACCTGCAGTCAACCTTCCACTAAACCTAACCCCCTTAACTTAAATATGGTTTTATCCAAACAATTGCTTTCCTTACTGGCTCATCCCCTTTATTTGCTACCCACCACATGCATTGATGGACAACCTCTGTTTCAAACGATGACAAGAAAAACCTGGGAGATGTATCCAGAGTGTGTCATTGCGTCCTGGGACGCATAGAATATAGGACTAAGGGTCCAATTGGAAGCAGAAAACAAATCGAATGTTTATGGAAATTACAAACACCAGAAAAAACATGCAAAAGGAAATTCTCACTACAGAAAAAATTAAAGATTGAGTTCCTTAAACATCAAGGTAAGCTGTAATTTTTGGAATTTTGCAATCGGTGACACTTTCTACACTGTATCTGCCAATGATAATTAACCATTTCTGTCTAAGTTCAATTTGTTGCATGCTTTCCAAGCAAAATTTCAGGCATTGGTCTGTTCATCGTGAGCAAAATGACAGAGAATCCAACAGCGAAGTACGTTAAATTTTTGTTTTGTGCAACCCTGTTGATGTTTACTCCGGGCGCACACATGTTATCTTCTTGGTTCTTGTTTTGCACATAACTTGTCTGTTTTGCAAATCATGCAACTTTTTTACAGTTAGTGTTAAAAAAAATAATGTGTTTAACATGAAACTTGAATGTATTCAATCGCTTGATTATTAACATTGGCCATGGCCATGGGTAAGTCAAGGGCCAATGGTTTACTCTTTTGTTCCTAAATTACACCTTGTGTTGTAAAAATAAATGACGCTCTTTTACGGAAAACTGAGATTCAGTTCTGTTTTTCGCTGTGGAGATCTAGATCATTTTCCAACTGGAGCCAACAGTACAGATTCCTCGAGACATTTTCAAATGTGGTCGATGGAGCTTTGAAAGCCCATACGTTTTGATCGACAACAATAGGCATAACAGTTTCAAAGAAATATTTCAAGTACATATTCGAGGGGGTGGGATAACGCTTTATTTTTGTGCAATTTAGAAATTTGAAAGGGTACTGCAGCATCAGTTAAGAGGCAATAGATGCTCTAGATTGAATATTAATTCTTGAATATTAATTAGCTGGACCCCCAAAATTTTGCAATAGACAAGTTCACACGCGAGTGCATCGTGGGTAATCAGGGCAAGATGGAGAGAAATTCAAAGGTTTGTGAGGAAGTTCAAACCGATGAAAAGTATTCATGACATGCAACTTTGGGTTTTTTATTTTCCAAAACAGAAGATATGCGCTCAAAGGTGCAGCAGAATAAATATGGAGAGAATGGCTATTTGTAGAAATTATTCTTAATTATCAAAAAGAGTTTCTGCCAGACATTTCCTGTAATTCCAAAGGCACAAAATTGCAGAGAATGTATGGAGACCAAAAAAGCAATATTTAGGAATTCCAAAGAACTGCTATCAAGTCTAGTTCATCTCAGTTGTGGACATGAACTTATTTGTTTGGTTTATGAAGGCAAAAGTCAATAAAGTAGAGTCATGTACAGTATATTTTGCTTTGAATTTCCATACAAACCTTTGAATTTCCAGCCATGTTGCCCGGATTACCCATGATTAAATCAAGAGCGTAAACTTGTCTATGGACCCCCAAATTTTTCACCAGAGGACCCTAAATTTGAAAACCTGGATACATCTCTGAACCCCAGGGGCCGGTTGCTTGAAGCCTGGTTAGCGCTAACCGTTGGTTAAGAGGTATCAAAACCTAAAGGTTTCCATGGTATTTATCACCATGCTTCGAGCAACCCGGGCCAGAACTTTTACGTCAAATTTAGTCAGATATATGTATGTACAAACTATAAAGGAATCAATATAGGGTCCGAAATTGCGCCCTCCTGGTCACCAGTGCGACTAAAAATGGAGTACTGGCGATCAGAATTTCACAACTGGTCGCCAGTGGGCAACCTCCTATTAAGTTCAGAGCCGTTTGCCAACAGGTGTCTTACTTTTTATCCTGACGATGTTTTTGAATTAAGAATGAAAGGAGTTTTCCCATTAATTATAACTACCTCCATAACGTCGCAAGTCACCAGGTTTTTTTTTTTTTTTTGCAGTTTCTCATAAAATACGCACTGAGCGCGAAAAAACAACGACTCTGTAAAGAGATGCAAGGGACTGGTACGAAAAATGTAGCACGGTAACAACATGGTGGCTTGAGTATGACAGAACATGACTGATGTTTCCATGGCTGAACTTTTCAACGAATTAAGGGGCTGATGGATTTCTTTATTACATTCGAGGTCGAATACATTTTCTCTCCAAAATTTCCACTTTCGAAAGCGAAAATAATTCTTGACACCTACACAAGACCACACGGTCATTGCTTTCTGGTATCCATAAAAAAGTTCAAAACGTGCATTTTCAGTCGAAATTTTTTGCAACCACAATTTCCATCTGGCAACTGAAAATTTTTATCTAGTCGGCAGTTGGCGCCTATATAAATATGTTAATTTCGGACCCTGCAATATAACCTGTACTGAGAAGATTTTTGTTTGAAACGTAAAGTTTGCTTTTAAAACGTGCCAACCACTGGAACAAAAAAACCCAGGAAATTGAAAGTGAGGCCAATGACATCTTTGCCAATTAATGGACAGTTATGAAAATCTTTCAGATTAACTGAAAAGCTATCATAGGATTTGCACTAATTTCACCAGAAATGAAATATAAATAATGAGCCATAAATTTTAAACGAAAGAAAATTATAAATGTTTTCTTGAGTAATTAAATATTGATAGATTTCAAGTGCAACAAATTATTGCAAAACCTGTAAATCTTCTTCAGAAATGTTTCAACCATGGAAATTCAAGAGGGTCAAACTCTAGTTTATCACGAGGAAATGAAAATATTGTTTGCTCCTTAGGGAACACTCCTTCAGGATGATGTGTTTATATTTCACTGATTGTAATCAGTATCGTTTTGTTGTACAATTAACAAACGAAATCTGTTTTCAATCTAATCAATCATACTTACTGAAACTTCGAGTGACATTTCTCCCATACAAGGGCTGTACTGGTCGAAAATTATCTTCCAAGTTATGGTTCTTTGTACTTTGCCTCGTTCCTTCGGAGAGTTTCCTGAAACTTCCAAGTTGAGAAGAGGAGATTTTAAACGTGTGATTGAAAACAAACCATTGTACGCTTTCGTAACACCCTGGGGTGGTCAGCGACCCTTTGTATGTGTAATATTGCTGAATGTCTTGAGGTAGGAATTTTCGAGGCTCCAAAACTGATATAAAAGCTGTATCGCCTTTAAAATGCGTCGCGTTTAAGGTGTCTACTATAGGTTTTATTACTGGGTTTTCATTTGTCGCTCCAACCTCCACCAATATTCCCAAAACTGCCAAACCGTCTTGTTTCTTCATAGCGATAGAGATGTTTGGGTACTTCTCCGCATTAAAATGAACAATGTGTATTTCCATAGGGTATTTGTGTCCCGAAACTTGATGTTCCGAACCGTGTGAATCAAGGCTTCCCCAATGAAAATGCATCTGGACTGCGCGAAACTGAGACTCAAGATAACCACCGGAAATATTGGACTTCCCGGTTTTAAATGTCGCTTGAACTGTGTGCCCGTTATTTTGTAGGCTAGCTGAAACGCTATGCTCAAAATTCACAGCAAGGTCTTTGAGCCCGGCATCGAAAATAGTTTCTTTAGGAACAATGTTTATCGGCGACTGTTTATGCCCAGCGCAGTGTTCAAAATGATTTTTCCACGTGCTTGCATCTTCAGGTTTGCGATAACTCCAGTCACCGGCGCCTCCAGCGAAAACTGTGAACCATGCAGTTATGACAAGCAACTTCGCGACTAAATGAAGAAATCCCATTCTGTTGCACCGATAAACCTTCAAATAACTTTACAGTAATTCACAACTTCACTGCACCACCAGCATCACGAGCTTACGCCAATGTTTTGATTGTACAGATGCAAATTAGCGTCCAGTCTCTCAAACTAAATTTATAGGGAACTTGTGGGAAGCCAGACTTATATTTCGTTTGCTACAAATAAAAGGTACTTTGACCCAACATTGGAAATATATTGGTGTAAGGCCAATCTTTGAAAGCTTTAACCGCGTAAATGACGCCATAAATCGTAATGGGACTACTTAAGGTTTTCAACGAAGTCCTGTAATTGTATCAAGGTACCAAAAACCAAGCAAAATTGTAAATTGCATGAAAAATAATTTACTGGCAAAAAAACTGATGCGTAATATTTTACGCTGCAATCAAATACGTGAACTGTGTTGCATCACGCATGTGAATTGTGTGCGTCTCTTAAGAATAGCAATATAACTTGTATTTAACCAATCTGAAATATATTGTCGAACACAAGGAAACAATTAAACATAGGAGGTGACGAGGTTATACACTCTTGCCGCGCATGCAATTTCGCAGAGAGCAACGTTAACACTACAGTGAGCAACCTTGAATGCTCGTTACAAGGGGACATTCTCCACCTTTCCACTCCGGCTTCCCGGGAACTTGGGAGGTTGAAAGATAATCGCCAGAGCAAGAACGCTGTTTTAATCAATATTTTAAATTACGTTGACGCATTTGTTACCATGAAATAATGACGCATTAATGTTGATACTTGTCGCCATAGGCTATTGAAGCTCTTCGTTTCCCCCGCCTCCTAACATGTAAAGATGAGGACCTCGGTGTACATGTTCGGTTCGTCAATGCCTGTTGTGACATTGGCCAAGCCCTTTAACTCCGTTTTTAGAGAAAAGGGGAATGAGAAACGTCTCCAGTGATGGGATTTTTTTGTTGGAAATGCTCGGAAAAACGAACGAAAAAAATGCCGTCTCTGACACCGCTTCCATGACATTGGTTTGGACAGTTCACAATATAAAAAAGGTAGATGGTTAACAAAATACTCGAGGGCGCGCACGTGTACACAAGATCCTTCACTGACGAATAGGGTCTTAGTAGGAGAAGGAAAATACCAACAGCAATAAAGCATGGGAGTTCGGGGCTCCTTTTCTTTTTGTGCCTTTCCTCATTTATTTCGTAACTATATCATCTTATTTTACATGAAATCGACTGCTCGCATTCTCTTTGCGGTTTTTAAACTCTGCAAACTTTTCAACTTGTCGAGAATCTGCTTATCATGGGATGAAGAAACTTCATGCGCGCATTGTTTCTTCTCATCGTCAGTAACTCTCTTGTCACTGAATATCTCCGCTTTCTCTTCATTCCGGTGTTTACTTTTTCCTGTATGTTTGTGCCTATGAATACGTTTCTTTTCTTTTCGTTTATGTTTGTGTTTTGACCTATTATAGTCCTCGCTGTCTGAAGATTCGGAGGAATATCTTTTCCTTTCGTCTTTCCTAACATTGTCTTTTTTGCTTCGTCTTTTGCTCCGTATATCATCTTCACTTCCAGCCTTCTTTCCCGAGTTCTTTTCTTCCTGGGAATGACGCAAAGGCGTTTTAGAATCGGAATTATGTTTCTTTGTGTCATTCGTTCTCTCTTCAATGAGACCCTTGCGCAAATTACCGCCACTGTGAGCTCTGTTTTCGGCACATTTTTCGTCGCCCGAGAGAGAGGCTTTGCTGTAACGAACAATAGGAGGTAGGTTTGGACCAAACACATCGGGTGATTCCGGCTGCTGATGAAAGCCAATTTCCAATGTTCTTTTCGTTTCATTAGTATGCGCACTAGGTAAGGTCTCTTGAGACGTTTCAGTGTGATCTGAAAAACTCAAACGATCTGATACTGTATTGTTACCGGTCTGATCATCATCACAACTTCTCAGGGATGACGCCGTCTTGTTTTCCGTCTGATTTCCTAGAACATTTGCGCCTTCGATGTCATTTTCTTTTGATTCATCTTCTGAGGATTCAGCAAAGATCGCTTTAAATAAATCCATGGGAGGTCTCTTTGGCGGTGAGTTAGCTTCATCTTGCTTTGTCTCGCTCGTCAGCAGACAAACTGCAGTTTGCGCGCCAACAGAATTTGCCACGGACGAAGATTCTACCGAAGCACTTGTGTATTCGGAAGACTTCGGCAATACTTCCGGCGTGGCAACTACATTCGCTGAATTTCCGAGCTTTTCCGACTCGCGTTCACTCTCAGAGCTTGAGGTTTGCTTTGCACTTGAATTTTCGGCTTGCGGTGTTAAAAAATCACCAAGTGAAAACTTGACCCTTCGTCCCTTTGGCACGCCAATAACATCAGAGCCTGGGTAAGGATTGGGAATATTAAATCGTTTGCACATAATGTTGTTCGGGTGCCACTCAAATACATCACGAGTTAGTTTTCCAAACATTTTCATTCTGGCGGCTTTCACTTGTCCGGAAGTGTCCGACGACTGCTGAGCTACAACATCTTCGTAAACTGTTCTGTGGTCATCTGTCTGCTTTGCAGTGGTAAATCTTGACGCCAGTGTTGAATTGAGAGGCCGATATAAAGCAGCGGAACGGATGAATTCTTCTTTTTCTCGTTCTCGTTCCCATTCTGTGAGCCCACTAGACAGAAAAAACAGAAAACGTTTTAAAACTTTTTCGAGCGACAAAAAACTGACTGTGAAGTACACAGGAAGATAATAACGAAGTAATACACTTTACACAAGATTACATACATGGTGTTAGTATCACCCAACTAGTGGACTAATGCGAATGCGGTCGCATTCGAGAGTTGACACTAGAGTAATGTCAACACTAGTGTTACACCGTGTTTCTCTCTAGTGTGACCGCAACTATTGTTGGCCAACAATGTCGCGTCTGTTTGCACGGGTCTTGACACTTAATCACAGGAGCTTTTAAATTTTAAAGCAAAAACTGGACAGACGTTATTGAGATATAGGAGGACCTTGAGATCCAGAAGAAAAATATTGAATTATGATTTAATGAGCGCGTGTCGATTATGAGATAGTAAATAAGGAGCTTAAACAAGGAGGATGTTAAAGTTATCAACAATTCAATTATTTCGCGATTAGTCCAAGTCGTTTGCCATGGAAAATGTGTACCAACATTCCAGGAATGAAATTATTGGAGGTATGAATAATGCGATTGTTTGAAAAGAACTTTAAAATATAATCGACCACACAACCTCAAATTTGGTCATTGCACGTCGTTGTCATGACGAGAACGAGAAGTGCAGAGCCCTTAAAGGGGCTAGGTCACGCTATTTTAGGTAATTTTGTTTAATTTTGTTATTTATGAGCTCTAAACGTCAAATTGGCAGAGCAAGAGTCTTCCATTTGCAAAATCACGGCCACATAACAGCTGAGAGTGATTTTCCAGCTTTGTAAATGACATTTTGATATAGACTGATATAAATTTGAAAAAGGTGGGCCGACGTTTTGCAAATTTACCCAAATTCAATCCATTTCAATCCTCTCCAGTTTTGTCCATCCATGTCCCTTCTTGGCTTCCCTGTGTTTTGTTACAGTTCTTCTATAGTTTTGAACAGTTATTTTGATATTTTAGTTAATTCTATGACCAATCGATCAGTGCTGAAACTGCCTAAAATTGCGTGAACTAGCCCCTTTAATTTTTCTTCATTAATAAAATGGGTGACAAATTACTCCTTAAATCTGGCGGGAAATTTCAGCGGTAATTTATGATTTCACAGGTGAAATTACAATGTTGCCACGGCAACTTTTCCGACACTGCCAAAATGGCGTCTTATGAACGAACAGATAATAGCCCACTTGACGGTGCCTAATATTGTTCTTGCGCTTACGTTCTGCGAATCTCGAGATACTCGGGTTTCCTATCGTTGATGCTTACCAAGACAGTGATATTCTTGCGCGGTTTAAAACTATCCGGAGAAAGTAGATCTCAGTAAGAACTCTTGGTATCGAAAAAGAAAATTAGGGATAACCATGCATTTTTGAAAGATAATTAAGCTTCAATTTGGGAAAGAACGCCATACAATGCTTTGTATTTTAAAGCTTTTTACAAATATTATTCATCAATCATCTTTGAAAAATGTGTGGTTACCCCCAATTTTCTTTTTGGATTTCATAAACCGGGGAAAAAATACCTTGGAATTAGTAGGCACTGTCCTTAAAATTCAGTCCTAAACATCTCATCTCGAGGTTCTGGGGAAGAAATTCATACAATTCCTTATATTTATTCCCCAGAGCCTCGAAATGATGCCTTTTGTTTAGGACTGAATTTTAATATATCGAAATAGGTCTCTTTGTCCCCCATGATATTAATATACAAAAATTTGGTTTTATCAACGGAGTTGCTAAATAGCTAATCAAATGGTACACTCGTGAAATCAGGGAACAATTTCACTTACCTTTTAATAATAATAATAATAACTTAAAAACTTATATAGCGCATGCTTCATGACAGAATGATCGTATGCGCTTATGTCCAAAATCAAATAATTTCTCTCCCCTAAAGGCTCGGGAAATTGTTTGATTTTTAATTTCACACGTCACCATTTGATTACCCATACTAATCTCATCCTTTGGTGGCGATGTCATAGCCGTTGTTGTTGTCCTTCCTCGACTTCCCAAAAGTCCCTAATAGTGAATGAGGCTTTGGGCGCAGATTGGCTATAACCAGCTCAACAACACATAGAGCGATTCTATGGTAAGTGAGCTGAAAATCGAGATCTAGTAGCCAAAAGCTACTTTCTGGGGGAGTCGTCCACAGTAAATTTCTGACCTCTTCTTCAAAATGAACTTGGCCTGAATTGTTCCAAACACAACCACATACATCCTTGCAATTCGTAACACCGAAGAAACTAAAATTAATAGTCAGCGCAGTGACAAAGTCTTAAGTCTACAAACCGCCTTACATTTTGATTTTCATTTCTTTTGAGGCAACTTTCAGCATTCTACGGAGTGACCAAAAAATAGCATTATAGAGCTCCTTTAACTTGCAACCTCTTGTTTGTTGCAATTTGGTTATGCATGCCTGTCTCTCATAGTTACTACACAAGAGGCCTCAGCCTCCTTCAAGAACCACAAATAAAACTATGCGTTTTGATTCTTTAAAGGTGGAAGCGTTTTGCGGGTTTATGTTAATCCAGGTTCTGATTAAGTCTTAAGTTCTTATCTTCAGCTGGGCTTGTAAATTTTCCCCCAAAAGGTTTTCTCCTTCCCAAACAAGATCCGCGGCTGTTGTTGCAGATGTTTGGTTAACTTGAGATTTAAGGCCACAAAAAGCAATGTGAATGACTCAATGAAGCATGTATGCCCAACAGCTCCACAGTGACACTCACAAAAACAAGCATTTTTTGTTGGGGAGGCACAGCATGACTTCAATTGTATCTAAGTTAGTATCCTTGCTCACCTTTCATTACTACTAGGCTGGCAGACCTCTTCTCCATTCCTAGTACTTAAGAAACTTTCATATCTAGCTTGCTTTGCAGGATCTTTGGCAAATGGCTTGAAACTGCTGTGACCAGAATGCACTTTAGAGGTCCATCCCCTTGGTGCTGAAACAGTTGTTAAAGAACGTGATGCTGTGGCAGGTGCTTTGCTGGCAATTTTTGATGTGATATCCTTAGATGACAACATAACCCTCTCTTTATCCTCTTTTGACATATAATCAAAAACTGATCTCTTTGGTGTCGGTAGTGGCTCTTCTCCTAGCATCTCTTGCCTGTCGGCAACAGTCAGTGCCTGTCCTTCTTCTGAAGACTTAGGAGAAAATGTCAAGTCTTCTAACTTGTGATTGCAATTAAAACCACGTGGAACAACAGGAGGAGGAAAGGTTTTCACAGAGTCCATGGCTTTAACTGTAGCAGTGAAGATAGACAAGGCACCACCTGATAAAAAAGGAACATTTTTGTTTAAGTTCCATGCTAACTTCTACATTTCTTTTTCTGATTTTTTTGGAACTGTGTATGATAGTACAATGTAAAAATGAGATCAGTGAACGATAGTTGAGTGCGTTTCTCTGATTTTTTTAAAAAAATTAATAAGCAATTCAATGAAATTCAGCTAAAATAATGTCTATAACGTAAACAAAAAGTGTGCGCTGGCACTGAGGCACAAAACCACTGATATGATAAGTTCGCTTGGAATCACAATCCTACCTGCCAATGGTTAAAAAAACATTACCTCTCTGATTTTCTTTAGGGGGGCCAGTCCAACCATGGAATCCAGTGCTGTGATCAGCAGTTAGTTCAATGTCATATTTGGACATATGATCTGTGGCATAAATATCAGCATCATCTTCTTCAAATGCACCAACACCAAATGCCTATAAGTGGAAGCAATAACAATAGACATGCACATTAGGAATCCACCTCATACAGTGAAAATAAATGGACGAAAAGGCAAAATTAATGGTTTAACTCATTTTGTTCAGTTCAAGATGTTGACACAGTGGCTAGTGTCTAGTTCATCACTCGCCAACCAATGTACACAGACACGTATAGATATGATTTATAGGCCCTCTTTCATATAGTAATTATAAAACTCATTAATAATTCATGATGGAAAAAAAAAGTTTTATTAATCAATACTGTATTTACCTGTGTAAAATATGCACTTTCTCCTGCTAACAGCTCCGAAAATATAGATGTGTATTATACACGGAATCCTTTGTTTTAGATTTGCATCCCTCATTAGCATAAAACAAAGACAAACTGGTTTTTGATTGAAAAGTAAAAGGCTGAACCAAGAGACAGTTAACGATTTAGATCCACTAATTACAACCTTCCTACTTAACATAATGAACAACTGATTGACATGGCCTTCACTTCTGAGCAATTAAAACATCAAAATGGCTACGAAAATCACTGGAGTAAAGAGTCAAAGTTACACTGTGCTGATAAATTATGCATTGTTAATTTCACCAAAGATCATCCAATGTCACCATTTTACTATAAAACTCTGTAAGGAATACAACTATCCAATACATCTTAATGGAAATATGGACTAAACGCAACTGAACTTCGACAAGCTGCAGAACTGAATGATCAAAAACACTGGAGAGAAGATTGACAAGATAAGTCAGAACAACATGAAATGAGAAGAATCACTCAACTGTTGTGTTGATGTGTGCTGATGGATCTAAATTAAGACCAATGGTGATTTTTAAGAGAAAGACAGTTCCTAAAAACAAGCACAGAGTTATCGGTGCTGGTCAAGAGAAAGGCTTGATGGATACCAAGGGAATGAAGAGTTTGGCATCCGCAACGTGGTGGACTGGGGAGATGAAGAAGTCTGCTTGTTTATGCTTTTGAAGCTCATGTGACTTAAAGCTCGCACAAGAAAACATCAATTTAGCAGTAATTCTTGGCGGATTGACCTCAGTTCTCCAGACCCTTGATGTTTCCTTAAATAAACCCATTTAAATATGGGGATAGGTAAAGGTGGACGGCAGATGGAATCAATGGACACCAAAAGAAGCCCTCAGAAGAACTCGTGGTTTCGTGAATCGCTGGTGCATAGAGCTACATTCCTGAAGAGATAATGAGTCCTCCAGAATGTAACACATCGATTGAAATCAATTATCTGAAACCTAATCGATAAATCGTGGAGTAATAAACAACCTTGATGACACATAAGACCATCTTTTATACGAACACAACAAGATCATTGAACTTTGCAAAGATGAATCTTTCACAAGAGAACTGTTCGAAGGCAACTCAGAGACAGAGTTTGCATAAAGGTTTCAGCATTTAAACTCTTTACATAGGCTTACACGTATTCACTTTACTGTTGTAAGTAGTGGGACAAATTTTCTTACTCAGGACATGAATTTTTTTCATGCTACAGTGTAGCTTTGCATGAACATGTCATGCACAGGTGTGTAATATACACGGGTAAATACGGTATCTGTACATTTGATACAGATTTCTCTTCATTTACACAAATGTTTCTTTCCCTGTTAAAATGTCTTGAAGCACCAAAAATACCTAGTGTACATTAACACTTAAAAGCTGGCATTTAAATGTCATATACCATACTTGCGTCAGATCTGCATAACATTTACAAACTCTTGACTTTGCCTTGAGTTTGTAAAGATCTGCCTTTCGTGTTGTATTACATATTCATTGCAAAATCAATTAAATATTAGAATACACCTTAAAATATTACCTCCCCTAATATGCCCTTCTTCCCTGTTCCTCTTGACACAGGATCCATGCTAAGAAAGTCCTCTCTTCCAAATAGTGCTGTTGAAGGATCTAGTCCTTCGTAGCCCAATCCATGCTTGTCATCTTTGGCTGTGAAGGTAAAGATCTCAGTATCTTTAGGTGCAAAGAGAAGACCAACAGCAAAGATGTCTTCTTCTTCTTCTTCTCCTTTTTCATTACTGGCACCCATATGCGATGATGAGAGACCAGAAGGGAGAGAACAACCATAAACCTATAAAAGAATGTGTCTATCATCATTATTATCAATATCACATCTTACCATCATTATAATATATAGATTAAGCCAAGCCTAAAAGCGGAGCTCCGAGTTATTTATTACCTGGTTTGGGCCTGCGATCTAATCGAAACCCAGTTCCTGGTCAGTGGTCAACTTAAAAAAAAAAAAAGCTGACCTCGATGAGCTCTAAACTTGAACCCGCGATATGGTCACATGGTACTGGTCACATTCACATACATCGAGGGGTGGACAGTCATACAGTCGTACAGTGACCAAAACCAAATTTTCTCACATGCATGGGTTACCATATTTTCTTTCCCATGGTGCTCCGTACGTGCCCCAAGCTCCGCTATTACTTGGCATTATTACTATGATGGTAATTATTATTGCCATTGACCAACACCTGACTGAAATGAGATACAACCCGTGACTCAGTATAAAAATAATCAAAAATACATCAATAGGAAAATACTTTGCCTATCATTTACATGTAGGATACTAATAGCAAAACTGAGCACAAAAAAAAACCTTATAAAATCTTAAATCACATTAAAATGATCAAATGCAGTTTCGACCCATTTTAATGTTTTTTGCAAGAAAACAACGCATTCAACTTTAAAGTTTGATCAATGCGTTTATTGGCTGAAAATCGCGGGAAATGCACCTATGGCCTCAAGTTAGAAACCATTGGTGGATGGCCACTAATGCAATCCTGGCAAAAAGCCTGATTGCAGCTTAGCTCTGACCTCAAAGGATTGAGTACTTGGTTGTCTTTTCTGCATCCCCAGATTACCTGCTATCCATTCACAGAGAGCTCGTCGTCAATCATTGCCACTCAACTGATACATCCCTGAAAGCTCTAGCTCCTTCACCCTCTTACAGGGGCTTAAGTACTGTAGGTTAGACTGAAAGTACCTTGATAGAACCTTAGACACAAAGTTCTGATCTCCAGGCATAACAAAAAACTGAATTATTAGAGCCAAGTCGTGTCGTACATGTACAAGGTACTTTGCTTGTGTCAAGGAATCCCAGCCTAACAAGACGTGGGGTATTCTCTCCGGGTAATCCCTACACATCTACCTACTGTGCACAACAAATCCGGACTGATGTTAATCTCTGTCTTTTTGTGATGGCAAAACTTGGTCGTCAGGAGTTGCTTACAAAGAC
Source organism: Montipora foliosa (assembly GCF_036669935.1). Classification (NCBI taxonomy): domain Eukaryota; kingdom Metazoa; phylum Cnidaria; class Anthozoa; order Scleractinia; family Acroporidae; genus Montipora; species Montipora foliosa. The sequence continues at coordinate 30,859,356 of NC_090881.1, forward strand.
TAGTTCTATCTTCCACTAATGCTGTGTTTGAGGTACCACTTTTCCTCTCCTTCATCCAATCAAAGCATTTTCTGCTTAACTGGTCATCTTCCCACCTGCTCTTTCACAGCTTGCACCCTTATTTGCAATCTCTTGGCTGAGTTGTTCCAGTTGAGCCCTTTCTGCTTACATACCCATCTCCCACTCACCTCTTTACCATCTGCTGTCAGTAAGTTGGCTTAAGGTCATCCAGCATAAAGTCAAGGTCTACATGTAGCTCTTTTGCATTCTTGGTCTCATCTTTAAGCAATGACTAGTGTCCAGTCTTTGCTGAACGTTTCTTGAAGTCTCACATTACTTTTCTCATGGGATTGGTTAGCACAAGTACTCAACATATTTATGAGCCCTGTGTCCTCTAACCTCTCTTCGGAGGTACAGCAGTGCCTCTGACTCCAATGGGTGCTTTAGGCCTTTCTTAACAATGATCTTTAGCGCCCGACTACCCAACTGGGTTAAACTCTTGAATACCCGATCCCTAATTTGCACAGGAATAAATATGCTTGGTTCTTCAATTGACGCCAGTTTAAGAAAAAAAGACGATTTTGGAAAGGTGCCACCATTACTCATCACCAGTCTCCAAAGAGTAGTAGTAGTTGTCCGTGATGGACTGGTAACTTGCCAATGAATGTTCTTGCTGGATACTTATCGAGAATCACTGCATTTGTGAAGCATCTTTTATACAGTGTATATTAGAGGCTGTCATTTGGCAAGATGAGTACAGAAAAGTTGCTATTAACTCATTGGTCTCTCTTTTTCTCTTCTTCATTACATAATTTTGTAAAAAATGCATCATTAAATGTGCTTGCGATTGTGTCCATTTCAAGTGCGCAAAATTAATATTTCACACATCTGTAAACAGCTCAAAAAACTGTTTATATGCAACTAGTATGATAGTAATGAATGAAGGGGTAGTTTCTAAAGAAACTGTGGTGCTGCGTCGGTGGGGAAGTAGTATACAAAAATTTGGTTTATCAACGGAGTTGATAATGTAAATTGACCACCGTACAGAGATTCTAAAAGCTGACGTTTCAAGCGTTAGCCCTTCGTCAGAGCGAATCGATCGCGCTTGGATTCGCTCTGACGAAGGGCTAACGCTCGAAACGTCAGCTTTTAGAATCTCTGTACGGTGGTCAATTTACATTATCAACTCCGTTGATAAACCAAATTTTAGTATGATAGTAGCTGTCTTCGAATACTGGCAATACTGTATTTTACGTTTTAGACCAGCTAATGTATACATAAAAATAATAAAGTTAAGGTTATGTATTCAGGGTGATTCATGACTTTTAACTTACGCATGTATGCAACGTTTACCACATTGTCTCAAATACGTGCCTGACGCTAGATACACGGCCTCTTGTTTGTTGTTTGTTTGGAAGAACATAATTTCCAGGGGGTATAGGGGGTGTTTGACATTTTTTGGAATTTCCATGGAGGAGGGGAGTTACCGCGTCCTCGCTAAAATGGAAAGTCCGAAGGGGAGGGGGGGTCCTATATGAAATTCTCTCCGTGGTGGGGTTATGGATATTTTCTGGAACTACACAATAGTATTACCGTTGTCATTATTAATATCATTATCATTACCATAGTTCTTATCCTAATCTTACTCCTAAGTATAACAATAAGTATTATCACTACCATTCACATTAAGGTTCAGAAGAAGTCACTGTAAGCGTTCTAGATTTCAATTACCTTTTTCCTTGTTTTCCTCTCACGTGGTCCAACTCCTTGCCCCTCCTTCCAGCCCATCTTTTTTAACAGTTCGACACCAAATGACATATTTACGGGTAAAATAAGATCTTGCAACACGGGATCTCCTGGAATAACTCCGCGGGAATTCCCAGAGGAGACCATCCGCTTGCGGCGATTCTGAATTTCCTGTTCCTCTGACAAAAACCTTTCTGTTGTTGTGATCCGTTTAGGAGCGATCCCAAATTCACCCATATCTTCATCGTCCATAAAGTCTTCAGGTGTCTGTGCTTTATGCTCAAGTTTTTTCGAGCGTGACGAGACGAACGTAGAAGGCTGCCATCCTTCTTTGGTTCCGACCGAGTTGAAATAACCGGCGGAAAACCCGCCTGTAAAAGCACCATGAAATCGTCTCCTGCCTTCAGAATCTGTAACAATCTGCTCATACACCGGAATTGCTTTCTTACGTTGTACATCTTCTTCCAGTGGCTCAAAAGGTGTTCCAAAACTTGCAAAATTGTCTTCATCGTCATCCGCCGCCATCTTGAAAGTTGGCCGGTTGACAGTGAATAGCGCATGTATTCGTAGTTGAACCGCTGGTGTCAACAGGCGCGCGAAGGTAAACAATTGCACATCGTTTCCTGGATACAGCGAATGTCATCGTATTGTGAACTAACTTGAGTCATGTAATGTTTACTTCTTTCAACCAAAAAGGACCTTTCGCGAGTAATTCCAGGTCTTGGATGGTTTGAGGTAAAAATTGTATCTGATTGTTTTTTTTTTTCAGTTAAAAATACATGAGTAAGGCCTAGGAAGAGAAAAGTTCTCTTTTAAAAGTGCAAGCTTATTCCTTTAACTCCCCCATCTTTAGTATTTCCATAATGAACTTTCATAAGTGTTTTTTTTTGTTTACCCCATGGGTAATTAATCATCTCGAACTTCTTTTTAGTTTACTAGATTACAATGTTCTGCTTCTAGCTACATGATATTGGTAAATAACTGCACGTAACATAGTTAGGGTGAACTATGGGATGTGGATTACTTATTGAAGGGGACATTGACTACCAGTTTGACCATTTTATAATAATGTCCTTGTTCTTATTATTGAACAATAATTTCTTTGTTTATTTTTCATTTGGTATAATTTAGGCACTTCATCAATCATAAAAAAATTGTTTTATGATGCTATCAAGCTTGGATGCAGTTCACATCTCTGCAGTGTTGGAGGACTGTGTTGATCAGTTGGCTATTCTTGGCCACATTATGCCTCCTTCATTGGAGGGGAGGTCTGATGCAAGACAAATTGTGGATGATGAATTGGGACAAATTTTACAAGATCAAAAATTCCTTGAGTCAAGATACGAATCAGTAAGGAAAACAGTCTGTTGCTCTGTGTTGTTCAGACTGTGTGAAATGGCCTGCCGGCCTGTCTTTTTCTTATAACTATTCACCAAAGTGAAGGTGGCTAGTGGTCGATATTTCCAGCTGAGTCATGAAGCGACGAGGTAAATATCCACCACTAGCCACCAACACTGAGGTGAATAGTTGTTTAATACATGTAGTATGTACTAAAACAGTGAGATGATATAGTGCAAAAAGACGATTTGAACTAATTTGTTCCTGCAATGAGTACAATATTTTTGGATCCTGCGGGAGTTGCTCGCAGGTGCATAGAAAAAGATATTCAGAGTTTGAATAGCCAATCATAGTGCACCTTCAATGCTATCCACTGGTTTAGTATATATGTACTAATAGTCAATATTTTTGCTGTAGTTAATGCTTCATAAGGATGACCCAAATTCAAACAGCAAGAACCATGACACAGAGCTGCAATCTACCATGAAGTCTTTAAGAGAAAGCACAAATGGTAAGTTAAGTTATCTTCATAATATTGAAAAATGTCATTGACAAAGATGGTGACTCTGGTGAAAAATGATCACCAAAGTAATAATGTTATTATGCTTGTTTGTCTACACAGCCCTCAACAGAAGTTTTAGACAAAACCCTTTAACAAGTGACAACCTCTCAAAAATTCAAGTAGACCGGTAAGTTATATAATTTGGGCTTCTGACCACTGAGTATTTGGACAATTTGCTTTTCTCTGTAGTTAAGTAAATAGTGGTATGTGAATGTGAAGAGAACTACTTGGAATACAGGGGGAAAGAGGTGCTGGTTACACAAGACAACAGCAGAAAAATCACGAAAAGATGCATGTATTTGAGGCCGCAACATGGGCACATAGCATCTCACGGAAAAGCACACTTTTTGTTCAACACTTTTATTTCAATGTTCATGTGTTCTATTTTTGCAGAAAATTTCTTCAGGATGTAATGGAGGACACACTGAATGAAGTTGTTTCAAAGAGATCATTTGACTCCCTTGTGAGAGCTGTGAATTTTGAAAAAGAAAAGAAAGCAGGTCTCCAGCAAAAAATACTGAAGTAAGTTTATACTTGCAACCATAGATGATGGTGTAATGCAAGTCCAAATAATATTATGAAAAAGGAAAAAGGAAGATAATGTTATTAATATGCACCTTTGTTCATAATTTACAGGGAAGAAGAAAGCCGTAAACTTGTGAAAAGTCTTCAAAGACAACTGATAGAGGTGAAAAAAGACAAAGAAAATGAAATTCAGGTTGGTATTAAAAGCCTTCATTAAAATTGAACTGACAGTTTATTGTTTCAGTCATAGCTTGTTAAACAGAGCTGTTTCACTTACTTTTCATTTGGTGCAGCAAAGAAATGAAATGATTGCTCATCTGAAAGATCAGCTACAAGAGATGAAGGCTAAAACAAGCATGGAAGGAAAGTATATCAAGAAGGATGCAGAGGTATCTCAAATATTTGCGTAAAGTGCCTATCACCTCAACAAACTTTTCCACTTGTTTATTCTTCGTAATCCTCCCAAATACATTGTGTTATTTTTAGAACCTTTGGATTGAAAATTCACTTTTTTATTTGCTTTGAAAGATGAAAAAGTGGTCATACTTTGATCCATAACCAAGCAATGAAGTGGAATGGGTTTAATAACGGGTTGACGTCATAGTCTGCTTTGCATTTTGCTGATTTTTTGAAAAACAGCGATGCAAATTAATTTGTGACGTCAATCCAGTATTGAACCCATTCCTCCTTCAAATTTCCTCAGTACTGTTATGGATCAAAATGTGTCCACTTTTCCGTCTTTCTGGGCAAATAAAAAGTGAGTTTTCAATCCAAAGGTTCCAAAACAACATAATATATGTGGAATGAATTCGGGCAATAAATAAAGTGGAAAACACTGTTGAGGTAGATAGGAATATTTATCCATTGACATTATGCAACAATTGTTCCTTACCAAATGTTGCACATTGTTGCAGCCTGTTGAATGACAATGTTGCGACTTGTTGAATGGCTATGAACACATTCAACTTTTGTCGAACAAGAATTACAAATTCTTTCCATTTTTAGCAGCAAATTTGGAAATGGTGGATTATGAAAGGTTGTCGTTGTTGCGTGCTGCAAGCCTTGTTGGCCTTGGTTCCATTCAAATAAAGATGATTCTTCACCATCACATGCTATTAAGCCGCCAAATTGATCCTTCGAAATCATGTGAATGCGAGACTGGAAAACAATTTGTTAGCGCGATTCAACAAGCAGCAACTTGTTGAACGGAATAGAACGCACCCCTATTTCGTTCAACATGTTGAACAGTCTATTTCTCAACATCCAACACTGCATGACCCACTGTTCAACATTTGTTGATCAGCAACTGTTGAACTGTGTGTCACAGGATTATGGTCCTGGTGACGATTTTATTGAATGTCAACTGGGGGCGCCCCCTAGGGCGTTTGAGATGTCAGTGGGTTAACATTATTTTTAAATTGTGATTTGTGCTTTCCCTGGAACTGCACAGCACTGTCTATTTCCCTTTCTGTGTAATTAAAAGTTTTTTTGTTTTTTTTTGACAAATTTCAATGTAAAAGATAACAAAGCCAATCAGGTCCGTGCTATGCACTGTTCAAAACAAGCCAAAAGCTTTTTCCTCCAAATTACTGGCCTCTAGTCTTAGCTTTACTGTTCATTACACGAACACACCTCTGAAAGTATCCCAACAATTTTTGCTCAATAAAAATAACTAATGCCATTGGCATGATAGCTGAAAGGGAAAAGATAAAGTCAAAGTGGAAAGCAAATAACAAATCAGTTTGACAAGACTGAAGACATTTTGCTATTTGTAACTTAGACACCTCCTCTTTGAATGGCAAATGATCTGATGCATGCCTAAAAATGCAGAGTGGGCTATCATCACTGCTCAGTTTTGTTAATTTGGTTTTGTGGTTGGTCTTTATGTAGGTCCGAGTCAGCTGCACTCAAAAGAGGTGCCAGCAGGGAGAGAATGCTTTAAAAGAAGATCTTGAGGTAGGGAAGAAGAGGTCTTTTGTTTTGAAAGTTTGGTTTTACTTATTTTGGCATGAAATCTTAGACTTGAAACAACAGCCATTCAATCATCGCATGGTGGCAATTTTGACCCTTCTCAGCTTATTGAAGAAAACCAATGTTCGTGTCTTACTCTCCCACTGATGCAGCACCATACCACAGTTTCTTTAGACCCTAGAACCTTCATTCTCATTTTGTTGTGGCTTACTGAATAATGCTTGTTTTTAAAAAGTAATATCCTGTATAAGGAGATTCAAGTTTGCACTAAGTGCAACAATGGATGGCTTGAGGATGGTAAGTTGAGTACTTTGGCTCTATACAACCAACAAAAAATTGCTATAAAGCAATAAGTATCAACTTAAAGGTAAAAAAACAAATATGTGGATGCCATCATTCATTGATAGCATATTCTTCTTGTGTCAGCAAATCCATTCTGCACCCAGTTGCTTCATTCTTGATTCTATTTGTTCTTTCACAGACATTACGCTACAAAATAGAAGAAGAAGTTAGAGTTAATGCTGAAATTGAAAGTTATTTAAAGGAACATCATAAGGTGAATTTAACCGAAATTATGTCTTTCCCCCTTACAGAGATGTTCTTTTCTTTACAATGTTACTTATTTAGGTTATCACCCTGGGGCCGGTTGTTCAAAAGCCGATTAACTTAATCCAGGATTAGTGTAAACATTCGTTTCATGTTTTCAACCTTTTGGTGAAAGTTCCGTTTGGTTATTCTTGTTTTTCAAGATTGACTTCTTCTAATGTAAAGTTTTCCCGAATATCAGCATTGATCAGCATTTGGGAAAAGAGAAATAAACTCCTTGGTTAAATTTTAATCTGGGGTTAGCGTTAACCGGCTTTTGAACAACCGGGCCCTGGCGCACCCTGGCCCAGTGGTCAGGGCACTTGCCTTGAGATCCCGGGTTCAAGACTCGTTGTGACCACTCGTTCGAATTTGTTCCTTGGTAGTCCCTGGTTCAATTTCTCAGCTGCACTTGTAAAAAGCCAACTGGTTTGCCTCCGGCCATTTGGGATTTTTAATAGTTGTTGTTGTTGTTGTTGTTGTTCTGTTTCGTCATTTTGTTGTGTTTCATTGGCCCTGAAAAGCCTCTAAGGGGAGTGGTCAATTAAGTATGTATGTGTATGTATAAAGGTATGTGTGTATTTATGTGCACCTTACTCAAAGGCCTTCACGAAAAAAAACCCACTTAGATGTAAGTGTCAAAACAATTTTTGTAAACACTTACCACTAACCCTTTGACGCCTAAACAGGCCATACTTAGTATTTTTACTCTCGACTGTCTAACGCCAGATGATTTTACTTGCCAAAGGGCAACCCCAAGGAGTCAATGAGTTAAACTTGAGAATGGTGTGAAAGAGACGTTGAGAGTTAGCAAAACAAAAGTAAGCCCATACTTGTTTTCCCTGTAAGGTGGTTCACTCTGAGTTCTTAAAAGTTAGAATGATTTTCAAGTGCAGCAGGATATTCTACATCACTGAATGCTTAAAAAATAAACTAATCAGGTGGTATGCATTAATGATTAGATACTAGAAGAAAAGGTGGAATATTGGATGGAGAAATATGACCATGATGTGGAGCAAAAGCAGCATGAGTTGGATGTTTTAAAGGTTTGTAAATTAAGCTATGACTTGGGTTTGTACATCACATTATACTCTTTTTAAAATTAATTAAAAGAAGGGAATGATGTGACGCAATGTGATCGTCTCGGCTGCAAAGCGATCATGTGATGATCATTTCTCTCAATTTCATCTTTAACTTGTACATCAAATATTATCTTTACCGTATCTAACCTCGTTATACTCTTTCTGCTCAATTTCAACAGCACTGCTGTCAAACAAGCTGAATGTGCTTCAATCTATAAATTTTGCATCTGTTACAGTACAGCAGACAATAAAAACAATAGTTAACAATGTTTTCTGCTCTATATATGTACGCTACCATGAGATATGTACAATCTTTCACATTTCATAAGCTCCTGTAGAACTTTGAGTTTTGTCCAATGGAGATGAAATCTCAAATTGCTTATGAGTGGTTGACTATTATTATTTTGATGTTGGCATCTACCAGTAATTGCTTGACCAAAATAGCACAGCAGAGATTAATAAACTTGGAGCAGCAGATATTAACTGGCAAGGTATAGGCAATCCATTTCATGCCTGCCATAATGGTCACCTGGGAATAATAGTTCAGTTATTGCTTTGTGAATTTCAAGCATAAACCTATCAACCCTAGAATTGTGATGAAAAAGAAATTCTGTCAAAGTCAACGGAGGAATCTTTGTCAAAGTAAACATGAACTTAAATTGGCAAGAATCATAATGAATAAATTAATTTATAAAAAGACGAGCCCATCCATTTAGAATTTTTTGTCTTGCAGGCATCAAAGGCCAATGATCTTGCAAGACTTCAAGAACTCACTCTAAAGGTAAGGGTTCAGAGGCTTGCACCACACTGGATATTAAAACCAAAGTCTTCATTTCTCATCTTTAATTTATTAAGAAAATCTCCCTCTTCTCTTAAAGATCTTGTATGAAGTAGTTGATAAATTTTAGAGTCTTTCAACTTAAAATATTGCAAGTTACAATGTACTTGATACTTTTGCCTTGCATGGTTAATCCTGTACTCAGAATTCTGCTCTTTATATTTTTAACCTGTGGAACTACTTCTACATTTAAGGCCTGGTTTCCGAACAAATTCTGCAGCAAATTGTTGGTGCAACTTTATTGTACCCTTTAAGACACCACTTTCAACGCATGTCATAAACATGGTCATTATCTTGAATTTGGCTTGTAAAGTCTCCCATTGATAGATCCAAGAACCTAACCTCATATTGTGGTACTGATTTCATGCTGTTTAGAATTCACCTTGATTAAAGAAATGCTAGTGAACCAAGTTTTTTACGTTTATCCTCTTATTGGCCAAGTCCTTCATCATGGTCTTAAGTACCTTGTTGTTTGCAAATCAGGGGAAAATGCTGAATATAGTGACCAAGCTCCAGGAGTGGGGACTGGAAACTAGACATTTCAAAGGCCTTTTTACGCAAAACCTTGCCTTATGACCAGGGTTAAAATTTTGGGAATTAGTAAACAATACAAAGACGAAACCATCAACATTGTTTTGAAAGGATCTATCAGATAGTTTTTCAGTTATCGACATAGACGGAAATCAACATTTTTGCCATTTGCGAAAAACCCGTCTGACAGATTTAACTATTTATTTCTTGCTAAGGAAATCCTGAAATTTTAAGGTGGGGTCATATGGCTGGTTTTTGAGAAAAAGGCCTTTGAAATGTCTAGTTTCCAGTCCCCCTCCAGGAGCATGGTCACTATATTTAGCATTTTCCCCTGATTTGCATTGTTTGTTGGATAAAATTACATTTTACACCAATTGCAGTGACTAACACTTCAGAAGAGACATCCTGTTGCTTTAATTTCACAGATTTAAAAATATTGTTGTTCTTCAAAAAACTGTAGTGAGCCACCTTAAATATCCATTTATTTCATTTACTCCCACTATGTCAAGCTTTCTGCTTGATTTGCCTAACAGTGTGTGTACTGTTTATTGCCCAGTACTCTGAATATGAAAAAGTTGTAATAGAAGACCGTGTTGCTAAGGAACAAGCAAGAAGAAAAGCTGAACAAGAAGAGGAGGAACTGAAAGCTGCCACCAAGGTGACTTGATACTTATGTTCGGTGTGTTTTCTCCTCAGCTAGCCTGGGCCAGAACCTTTAGGGACTTTGAAACATGTCATTCATACATGAAGTGGTTTGCACGCAGACATTAACTGCTACTTTTTGTGACTACAAACAGTTCCGCAGTTAGATTTAAACTTAACTTGGAAATACTTCAGGAAAGACTATTGACTTACAAGTAGTAGGGTGCTTAAGCATGCACCGTTTTTTTGAGCAACAGGCAACAACCAGTAGTGAACTGGTTTTCCTTTTTCACTTGTCTTGGCACCACCACATTTATACTGTAAGTACCTTTTCACCAGTAGAGACGATCAGTTTGAAAATCTGGGAGAGACTGTCCTGGCGTGCGAAATGTTCACTTCTAATTTCCGACCTTTGCTGAAAAATGTTGTGTGCCTAAGCTCTCTTGTTATGAGAGAAAATTCTTCTTTAAGCAGTACCAATGTGCTCCTCTTTAACATAGCTAGGTTGTTATTTCGTTAGCTACTAGTAAAGTGGCCTTTTGCAACAATGGTCACATGACTCATAGTGAACTTGAAGCTCGGGCTCTCTAAATTCCAGAAATGGAAAGACCGTGTTTGGCTTAGCCAGAAGACAAATTTTCAGGGAAATACATGTACAGTACCACTTAAGATAGAGATTTTATGATCATTTCATCACTCAAGAATTCCATACTTTTGTTTACAAATGAAAAGCTTTTGCCCTCCAGAGAATTTTCCATAATTAAGCACCAAAAACAGAGCTATTCTTACCAAGGGTCGAATAAGAGAGAATAAATGTGCAAGGTTGGAAATTTTCAGACTGTCAATCCACAAAGAAATTTTTTTAAAGCAGTTTGAAAACTTAGGAAAATACAAGGATTGTATGAAAATCATAATTGAAGCTTGACTGGAGGGCAAAGTGTCCTTTCCCATACAAATCCTTACAATTTCTTTCAACTATAAAACCACCAGTTTAAGCGATAATCGGCATGGTAGCCTATTTTAAGTCGCTCTTTTTAATTCTGGAAAAATAATTTCAAGTACTCCGCAGAATCATTGTGTTTTTGAAGAAGAGGGTCTCATGACCATTTGTTGCAAAAGGCCTATTATCTCAGACAAGTTAATTGTGCAGTGTTTATCTTCCACAGCTGCAGTCATGGTGGCGGGGCACAATGGTTCGGAAGCAACTGGGGCCTTACAGCAAGAAAAAGAAGAAGAAGGGGAAAAAAGGCAAAAAATCAGGAAAAAAAGGAGGAGGAAAGAAAAAGAAGTGACTAAGCGAGAATCATTTGTCACACTGTGTCAACTTTGTTCTTCCATTTTTGTATTAAATGTTCTTTTCAAAGTTATTGTGCACTTCATCATTTTCATACTCCTCCCTCCCATCCCTTCACTGCTTTATGTTCCCACAACAGGCCATGGACTGTCCCCTCGTGTAAGTTTCCTTCATCTTACCCAAAGCTGCCTGTTTCCCCTCTCCTCAAAAAACCAACCTTTGACTTGATTTGCTTTCATCGTTAATTTCAGTTTACAGTGTCCCCAATTAGTGCTCCAGCGCTAGAACGACTGGACACTTAAATAAAGTTTCTTTCCTTTCCTTTCCTTTTGCGTTAAATCAGGTTATATAAACGAATTCGCCGAATAAAAAAGCAGCCTTCGAGGAAATCACGCATAAAATGAGATCTAATGTAAGTTCGTGAAAGATGAGAAAGTGCTCATCATCAATGTGTCCCTGCATGAGTTATAATCGTTCATTTTTAACCTGTAAAACAGCCATATCGAATAAATGACCCTTGTTTGTTTTCAAATATTGGGTGACACTGAAGAGCGAAAGGTCCCAGTTCCTTCTCTTACAAAAGTAACTAACGCCTGGTGATGAATGAAGCCAGCAATTACTCAAGTTTTCAATCTTTTTGCCATTTTAATCTTTTCTTCGTCTAAAAAACCGCTTTCGTCGCTCTGCAACATGTGGTGTGTTGAAGAAAAAGGGGAAATCCCAAGAACTGATTTGCTCGTATGGAAATTTTAACAACAGCGCTTGCTTTTACAGTGATGATTTCGTCATGTGTATTTATAATTAGGAAAAACTGGCCTCGACAAGTTTTCCCTTTGTACTAAGAATTTATGCTGGGGAATTTTTCCTTCTTCTTGAAATACTCTTTAAAATTTCGACTTTTGATAAGCTTTATTTATCGAGTAAAACATATCAGATTAGCGTATTTTAATCAGCGTAAACGTATTTTTTTCCCTGTCGAAAGCGAGTACCCTTCGATAGCGTTTCCCAAGTTGACTTATTTCAAAATACCCAAAAAGGAGTACTGTCGTTACGACTTTCGGTTTTGAATGGGATCTTATGAAGGTTTCTTATTTTGATTATAAGCCAACATAAAAACAGACCACATTTTTTTGCGATCAAAACAAATTATCAAAAGTTCAAGTTCGCATCGAAAACTTATGCAAAAGACGAGAACACCAAGGCATGGGGCAACCTTGGAAATCATCGCCAGCATCAAATACTTTTTTCTCATACGATGTTTTTTGTTCAAGTATGTCAATTAGTAGGACTAAATCGAACACAATACACTTTGAACTTGCATCATTTTATTACCGTCGAACCCTTTACTGTTTATCATACGTCATCCCGGAGCGAGACAACTCAGTTTTTTCAATTCATAGTATACATAAAAATCTTCCAGAATTCAAGTTTACCGGCATCGTCAAATTTTTGCGAGCAGGAGCTTGCAGGGAAATTTTGTGACCAAATCGAAAAGGCGAAATTTTGCGAGCAGCTGAAAACAAGAAAAGGCCATTTGATACCACTAATTGTAAACAAGAAGAACGGAAGAACATCAAGCAAACTGTGAGCATTCTGTTTTATTCATAAACGCAAACAGTACGTTGGATCAAGAACTACAATAATATGAATTGAGTTGAATACACAGAAGTCGCTTAGAATTGGCACTGTGCCGATATAACTTAAACAAACAGCTATGTTTAAGACGATCGAGAACGGATTGTCCGTTATACATTTTTTTTGTACAAAAAACTAGACATGCATCGTGTCAGCATCAACTGACCAGAAAACTACCGAGAATGACTCAGTCTTACGAGTGTCCACGAAACTCGTATCTCAACACAATCCCAATGGAAGCACCTTTATCAAGTGAATGCTTATTGTCCGAAACTGGCTTCTCTCTTTTTAAAGACATGAATATTGGCCGGCCACAGCAAATCCCAACATTGACGAAGCCTGACATAATCGATTTCCATGTGTTATTTCACTTTCACACGTCATTCTGGAACAACAGAAGAAAAATATAAACTGGTCAAAATGTTGAGAAGAAAGAGACCACAATGTTCGTACGTTAATGGAGAAAACGACAGATTGAAAAACCAAGAAAAATAGCAAAAACGCCCCTCAGTAACAACCTGTATATTAATGGTGATATAAGAAGATATGAGAGTGTTGTAATTTGTGTCAGGAAGAAAGACTTAAAACGGGATCAACACCTACCCGAGCGTTCTTCATCATACTTTATTCTTCAAACGAAAATTTCGGCTTCTTAGCCGGTCGTCGGTTCCTTTTGTGTTTACCTGTGAAATTAGGATAAAACGCTGTTTTTTAGTGATTATCGATCGTAACTCGTAAAGCCAGCAAAGCATCGGATAACAACATAATAACTCACCGAGAAAAATAGAAGCTTCAGGGCTCGAGTTCCGCATCAGTCGCGTCGAACTGCAAGCTATAGCAAATACAATGGCTTGGGACTTAACGACGTCCGATTTGCCCTCTAAAAGCTTTTCAACCCTTGGATCCATTGCGTTTAGGTGCGAAGTACGACTGACAATTCAAATGAAGCTTGGTAACCCAAAATATAACAAGACGAAATGAAATCACGGGAAAAAGCCCTGGCAATTAGCCTGCAGGTACTTAACCCTTTCGTCCAATCAGGATGTTTGACACGGCGTGGGGGTTTTTGTGCCCTTGAAAACTGCTTCGTAAGGAATACGCTCAAACGTGCTCAGAGCGTAAGTGCTCAAAATAACAACGAATCAACATTGGCCACATCAGAGAAACAAGAAACACATGCTGGAAAGTGAAACGACTTAATTGCGCAGAAGGGGATGAAAGTGACGAAGCTTAGCATAAAATTGCAAGCAATTTAAATTACAAAATGTTGCTTACCACGCAACGAACTGAAAATTAAAGCGGTGAATATTTCAGTGAGACGATACGTCTTTGGACAGATCAACATTAAGGAAAACGAAAGTCCGCCTCCACCGTTCAGCTGGAGCGGCGCAAATTTCGATAAATAGCTACAAGTTCTTTCAAAGAAAATCTAAAATTGCTTACAAGGCACGGCGCATTACTTCGTCCACGAAAGCACTTACTCGGGTTGCGCGCTTTTCAGATCTAAAACTGGTACAAGAACATTGTTCTAGGAAATTAGGTAAGCGCTCAAAAAAGGCATCGAAAGTGCTTCGCTAGCGCATTTTATGTCTCCAACAGCTTTTCTTTGTTTTCCTAAGAAAATATATTACATATAAGGAAACAACTGTCAATTTCGTGTCAAACCCACGTGGTTCAGTTGCATTCAGCTGAAAAACAGGCCGACCCAAGGTGACAAAACAAACATATTTGATCAATTTGATCATGTGATCAATTTATCGCTAAAGGAGAGAATGATGAAGTAGCTTAAAATTCTGGAAAGCGCAATTTCAGCAATTACTTTGGGGAAAGCCCAAATGATGCTCCCTCCGTCTCTTTCTCTACAATCGGCGTCTATCAACGTAATGAAAGGCGCTGGCATCGATCGCTTTCTAACGATCACAATAAAAGGGGGAGGAACATTAGTGTGGTCTTCTGTTGTGACGCAAGTTACTGACAAGACGCTTCTCGGCGGATGTTGCCGTGATGTAATTTCGAACGCGCCGTGGGTGCGACTTGTTCTGACAGTTTCCAAAAACAATGCAATGTTGTTTGCGCGACGTGGACCAAAATAGACGCTGAACGTGATTGATGCTCCGTCTGTCCCTTTCTATTCGATTGCCCAGTGTCAAAACGACAAGTATTCTGTGGCGCCTATCAAGGTAATGAAAAGCGCTTAAATCGATTGCCTTCTGACGATCAACGATAAAAGGGGGAGGAACATTAGTATGTTGTTTCAAACTTATCGTCTTCTGTTGTGCCGCAAGTAACTGACAAAACGCTTCCCCATCATTTCATCAGAGGATGACCGCGATGTGAATTCAAACGCCTGAGGGCAAGAGCCAGTTCGATATTGTCGGGTCAGTTTACAATCAACTTCAACCAATCAGGCCCAACCTTTCTGTCAAAGTGTCGTTACCTTGCGCATCACTAATTCGCTTTTGCTCAAACATGTAGAGATTATGGCACTAAAAGACGAAAGAAACCAACTGCATTATCGACAAAAATAACAGAAGGAAACAGCAGCCGATAGTGACAACCAAGATTATGACTCTGATGACGCTGAAATGCAGATTAAATTTCCTGCCATTTAATGGCTTTTACGAACGGACTGCGTCTAAACGCGGTGGCGATGTTATGCCAGCGAAAATGATGTGTCAACAAAAGTCCTCGATGTCAGCAATAAACTGTCATGCGCGCTGTGTCCCTTAATAAGAGCAACTGCTATTCGAAGTGACTTCACTTAAGGGAAGGAGAGCGATCAGATAAATCAACTTTTCGCCATGTCTGATAAAGATCCTACAAAAGATCCTAAGAATCTACGTCCTAACCCACTAACGAGGGACTTTATTAATAGTAAGTACATCGATCGCGTGCCAAATATGAAAGCCCGCGCTACATCACGCAGTTGTTATTTTTTTCGCTATCTTCGTCCAAGTGTTTCAACCATTTACCCTGCTTTTTTCTCTTTTCCATAGTACCTGGTAATGATGGAAACCAACAAGGTATGTAAGCTATCTTTCGTTTCTCTTTTCCATAATACCTGGTAATGATGCAAACCAACAAGGTATGTAAGCTATCTTTCGTTTGTCCTATGTATCGTAATTGTTTTGTGGCGATAACCTAAACGCCTCGTAGGGCGCATTCAAATGGAAGGCGAAGAGAGAGTACTGACCACGACTCGTTTCACCGCTCTTTACAAACACAACTACGCGCTGAATCCGGTTCCTTGTGTTAGAAGAAAGCGTCTTCGTGGTTCTGAGGATTTCATCGCGGAAGGTTCCTTTACGAACGAACAAAATGTGCTTACGAAGCACTGCATAAAAATGTCGAAGGGAAACCTTGTGGTTATTGTATTAAAAAGTATATAACCTGTTTCAGAATTAGGCCAAAATAACATACTCAAGTCTCTCTTACAATTGTTATCTGAAGCCCTTTCTTGAACCTAACTGTCGGTTTTACGGTTGGACATTTGTACTTGATAAATTCTGCTTTACATTTCAATATGGCGTATTGGTGTTTTAATGTTCTGTGACACGCCTGAAGATTTTTATGAACAACCGTAAGCATATTCCTTTGAGTACTGATTTCTCTTTAGACAACGCTGTTTCTAAATGCAAAATGACTTAGTTATTGTGTAATACTCCAAATAGTTTTCAACTTAATCTTCGAACTATAATTAGACAACTTTACAATCATAGAGAGCCAGTGATAGCAGGCTAAAGGAACGTGGATCAACTGTCGCAACTGTTTCTTCGTTAAATACCTCGCTGTTAAGGCGCGCAAGTTATTTCGCTCTGAAATCTTTTAAAATTGCTTCATTGTAGTTAATTATAAAATGGAAGCTTAACGCTTAGCTTCCTAAATAGTTTTGGCGATACCCAGCGGAATCGCAGGAAGAATTAATGTTGTTTTTTTAAATATGGCGTCTTGGTGTTTTAATGTTCTGTAACACGCGGAAGACTTTTATGAAAAACGTTAATTCTTCCTGTGATTCCGATGGGTATCGCACATAACGATTCGGGAAGCTTAGCGTTAAACTTCCATTTTATAATTTGTTACAATGAAGCGATTTTAAACGATTGCACAGCGAAATAATTTGCGCGCCCTTAACTGGGAGGTGTTTAACGAAAAAAACATCACAGTTATTTTAGGTACGACAGTTGGTCCGTGTTCTTTAAGCCTGCTAGTACTGCCTTTCTACGCTTTCTATGATTGTAAAGTTGTCTGATTACAGTTCGAAGATTCAGATGAAAACTATTTGGAGTACTGCACGATAACTAACCTATTTTTCATTTAGAAACTGCTTTGTCTACAGAGAAATTTATTTCCGATTCAGTTCTCAAACGAATACTCTTAGGGTTGTTTAATCTTACGTTAACGTCACAGATTACAATTTTATCTTCAAAATCATTGTGGTCTTTCATGCAGGTCAAGGAAAAGGAAAAGAAAAGCAGAAAAAGTAGTTATTGCTGTAATTCAAGGAGATGCTATTGTAGACGTTGAGGTGATAGGAGATACAAGTTGCAGTTTGAAGCAGCAGGCGAAATCTACGTGATCGACTTTTAATAATGTAGATGATAATTGTAGTAAAAAACGAATGTGTTAGCTTGATTTAAAGCCTTTTTTTTTCGTTTTGGGACAAAAGATTGCTAATCAACGATGTTCAGTGGAATCATAGCATATTGTCCTCAGTTGCATTGTAACAAGTTCGTTGACATAGAAATAAACCTTTTACAGCACTAGTCGACTGGATTCATAATTCTTAATGTATGGTGTTTGAACTTTAAAATAGGAAAGTAAAGGTGATACTAGTAATTCTCAAGATTGTAATGCATACAATCATACATGTAATGCTAGAGGAGATAGATATAATCTTGTAGCAAGATGTGGATTACTGCAACATACGAGCTTTTGTAAACTCAAGCTTAATGTTAGAAATCGCAGGAAAGAGTTTGAGCGAGACTCATTTGTCTGCCATGGACTGTCATTTTAAAAAAAAATTGGCAACTGAGACGTTAGACGAGCGTAGCAAATAGCCAATCACCAATCCCCACCTATTAGTCAGAATAAACAAAGGAAAAAACTGAATAAGGGCGTGAGATGGTTACACGTGATATTGTTCCCACCCACTGACGCACACATAGACAGTTACATAAACAATGCGATGTTGTTTGCTCGATGTGGACGGAAATAGACCCTCAACGTCGAATCGAAAGTGCTGACATTGCCACGTCTTACAGGGCCACAAAAATGCAACAACCGGCAATTAAAATCACAATGCTCTTCATAAAACTTATCACCAACGGTGAGAATGTTGGATTAGCTTCAAAGTCAGGAAATAGCACTTTCAGCAATCAAAATGGGAAAGTCCTATCGAAGTTCCCTACAACCCTTTCTCTACGTTTAGCCAGTGTCAAAATGACAAGTACAGTAAACACCCGCATATAAGAACAAGTGGATTAAGAACATCAGGTTGAAATTTGGCCAATAAAGCACCATATAAATAAGAACAAATTCAGCCTGATAAATAAAACTTGTTCTCAATACAAAGGAAAAGGGTATTAGGATAAGAAAACAATACAGTACAGTAACTTATATCAAAGTACTATGGTATTCAGGACCATTCCAAACTATGAAACTATTACAAAACAGCACTGAATGTTAATTAAACCTCTAGTAATATATATTTTGA
Source organism: Montipora foliosa (assembly GCF_036669935.1). Taxonomy (NCBI): domain Eukaryota; kingdom Metazoa; phylum Cnidaria; class Anthozoa; order Scleractinia; family Acroporidae; genus Montipora; species Montipora foliosa. The sequence continues at coordinate 30,877,818 of NC_090881.1, forward strand.
AGTATTTCTGAAACCAATTTTGAGAACATTTTAAGAACACTTTTAGGCTGATTTCTCACTAAGTACCCTTCAAATAAGAAAACGATCAGCCTTAAACCTGAAAAAAGTGTTCTTATATGCGGGTGTTTACTGTATTCTGTGGCATGTATAACGGAAATGAAAAGTGCTGGCATTGATTGCTTTCTAGCGATCACCAATAAAAGGGGGAGGGACATTAGCATGGTCTTCTATTGCGACGCAAGTCACTGACAATCCACTTTTCCAAGAAAGGATGACGCCGTAATTTATTATTTTTCAAACGCACGAGATTAAGAATCCGTTGGATATTGACAACTGAGTGTAACTCAGTTTTAGTGTCCTCTAATTCGCTTTTCTCCAAACACTATGCCACCAAAAAACAAAGCAAGAAACCAGCACACCCACATCAACAACAAGAACAGAAGGTAACAGTAGCCGATGGTAATAACAACAAGGCTTGTGACTCTAATGGTGCTCAACCGCGGATTACAGTTTCCGCTATTCAATGGCTCACACGCACCGCTTGAGTGAACTGATGAAATGATTTGAAATGTTGTTTGCGCGACGTGGACCAAAATAGACGCTGAACGTGCTTGATGCTCCGTCTGTCCCTTTCTATTCGATTGCCCAGTGTCAAAACGACAAGTATTCTGTGGCGCCTATCAAGGTAATGAAAAGCGCTTAAATCGATTGCCTTCTGACGATCAACGATAAAAGGGGGAGGAACATTAGTATGTTGTTTCAAACTTATCGTCTTCTGTTGTGCCGCAAGTAACTGACAAAACGCTTCCCCATCATTTCATCAAAGGATGACCGCGATGTGAATTCAAACGCCTGAGGGCAAGAGCCAGTTCGATATTGTCGGGTCAGTTTACAATCACCTTCAACCAATCAGGCCCAACCTTTCTGTCAAAGTGTCGTTACCTTGCGCATCACTAATTCGCTTTTGCTCAAACATGTGGAGATTATAGCACTAAAAGACGAAAGAAACCAACTACATTATCGACAAAAATAACAGAAGGAAACAGTAGCCGATAGTGACAACCAAGATTATGACTCTGATGACGCTGAAATGCAGATTAAATTTCCTGCCATTTAATGGCTTTTACGAACGGACTGCGTCTAAACGCGGTGGCGATGTTATGCCAGCGAAAAGATGTGTCAACAAAAGTCCTCGACGTCAGCAATAAAAACTGTCATGCGCGCTGTGTCCCTTAATAAGAGCAACTGCCATTCGAAGTGACTTCACTTAAGGCAAAGAGAGCCATCAGATAAAATCAACTTTTCACCATGTCTGATAACGATTCTACAAAAGATCCTAAAAAAATACGTCCTAACCAGCCGAAGGACTTTACTGGTGGTACGTACATCGATCGCGTGCCAAATATGAAGGCGCGCGCTACGTCACGCAGTTATTTTTTTCGCTATCTTCGTCCAAGTGTTTCAACCATTTATCCTGCTTTTTTCTCTTTTCCATAGTACCTAAACCAATAGTATCTGGTAATGATGCAAACCAACAAGGTATGTAAGCTATCTTTCGTTTGTCCTGTGTATCTTAATGGACGGTAATTGTTTTGTGGCGATAACCTAAACGCCTCGTAGGGCGCATTCAAATGGAAGGCGAAGAGAGAGTATTGACCACGACTTGTTTCACCGCTCTTTACAAACACAACTACGCGTTGAATCCGGTTCCTTGTGTTAGAAGAAAGCGTCTTCGTGGTTCTGAGGATTTCATCGCGGAAGGTTCCTTTACGAACAAAATGTGCTTACGAAGCACTGCATAACAATGTCGAAGGGAAACCTTGTGGTTATTGAATTAAAAAGTATATAACCTGTTTTAGAATTAGGCCAAAATAACATACTCAAGTCTCTCTTACAATTGTTATCTGAAGCCCTCTCTTGAACCTAACAACTGTCGGTTTTACGGTTGGACATTTGTACTTGATAAATTCTGCTTTACATTTCAATATGGCGTATTGGTGTTTTAATGTTCTGTGACACGCCAGAAAATTTTTATGAACAACCGTAAGCATATTCCTTTGAGTACTGATTCTCTTTAGACAACGCTGTTTCTAAATGCAAAATGAGTTAGTTATTGCGTACTACTCCAAATAGTTTGCAACTTAATCTTCGAACTATAATCAGACAACTTAACAATCATAGAGAGCCAGTGATAACAGGCTAAAGGAACGTGGATCAACTGTCGCAGGTAACATTACAACAGTGATGTTTCTTCGTTAAATACCTCCCTGTTAAAGCGCGCAAGTTCTTTCGCTCTGCAATCTTTTAAAATCGCTTCATTGCAGTTAATTGTAAAATGGAAGCTTAACGCTAAGCTTCCTAAATAGTTATGTGCGATACCCAGCGGAATCGCAGGAAGAATTAATGTTGTTTTTTAAATATGGCGCCTTGGTGTTTTAATGTTCTGTGGCACGCAGAAGATTTTTATGAAAAACGTTTATTCTTCCTGTGATTCCGATGGGTATCGCACATAACGATTCGGGAAGCTTAGCGTTAAACTTCCATTTTATAATTTGTTGCAAGGAAGCGATTTTAAAAGATTGCACAGCGAAATAATTTGCGCGCCCTTAACTGGGAAGTGTTTAACGAAAAAAACATCACAGTTATTTTAGGTACGACAGTTGGTCCGTGTTCTTTAAGCCTGCTAGTACTGCCTTTCTACGCTTTCTATGATTGTAAAGTTGTCTGATTACAGTTCGAAGATTCAGATGAAAACTATTTGGAGTACTGCACGATAACTAACCTATTTTTCATTTAGAAACTGTTTTGTCTTCAGAGAAATTCAAACGAAACGTTCTCAAACGAATACTCTTAGGGTTGTTTAATCTTACGTTAACGTCACAGATTACAATTTTATCTTCAAAATCATTGTGGTCTTTCATGCAGGTCAAAGAAAAGGAAAGGGAAAGAAGAAGTAGTTATTGCTGTAATTCAAGGAGATGCTGTTGTAGATGTTGAGGTGATGGGAGATACAAGTTTCAGTTTGAAGCAGCAAGCGAAATCTACGTGATCGACTTTTAATAATGTAGATGATAATTTTAGTAAAAAACGAATGTGTTCGCTTGATTTAAAGCCTTTTTTTGCTAATCAATGATGTTCAGTGGAATCATAGCATATTGTCCTCAATTGCATTGTAACAAGTTCCTTGACATAGAAATAAACCTTTTACAGCACTAGTCGAATGTATTGATAATTCTTAATGTATGATGTTTGAACTTTAAAATAGGAAAGTAAAGGTGATACTAGTGATTCTCAAGATTGTAATGCATACAATCATACATGTAATGCTAGAGGAGATCGATATAATCTTGTAGCAAGATGTCGATTACTGCAACATACGAGCTTGTGTAAACTCAAGCTTAATGTTAGAAATCGCAGGAAAGAGTTTGAACGAGACTCATTTGTCTGCCATGGACTGTCATTTTCAAAAAAAATTGGCAACTGAGACGTTAGACGAGCGTAGCAAATAGCCAATGGCTATTCAAGTTCGTAATGAAAACAACCAATCACCAATCCCCACCTATTAGTCAGAATAAACAAAGGAAAAAACTGAATAAGGGCGTGAGATGGTTACACGTGATATTGTTCCCACCCACTGACGCACACATAGACAGTTACATCAACAATGCGATGTTGTTTGCTCGACGTGAACCGAAATAGACCCTCAACGTCGAATCGAAAGTGCTGACATTGCCACGTCTTACAGGGCCACAAAAATGCAACAAGCGGCTATTAAAATCACAATGCTCTTCATAAAACTTATCACCAACGCTGAGAATGATGGATTAGCTTCAAAGTCAGGAAATAGCACTTTCAGCAATCAAAATGGGAAAGTCCTATTGAAGTTCCCTACAACCCTTTCTCTACGTTTAGCCAGTGTCAAAATGACAAGTACAGTAAACACCCGCATATAAGAACAAGTGGATTAAGAACATCAGGCTGAAATTTGGCCAATAAAGCACCATATAAATAAGAACAAATTCAGCCTGATAAATAAAACTTGTCCTCAATACAAAGGAAAAGGGTATTAGGATAAGAAAACAATACAGTACAGTAACTTATATCAAATTACTATGGTATTCAGGATCATTACAAACTATGAAACTATTACAAAACAGCACTGAATGTTAATTAACCCTCTAGTAATATATATTTTGAAGTATTTCTGAAACCAATTTTGAGAACATTTTAAGAACACTTTTAGGCTGATTTCTCACTAAGTACCCTTCAAATAAGAAAACGATCAGCCTTAAACCTGAAAAAAGTGTTCTTATATGCGGGTGTTTGCTGTATTCTGTGGCATGTATAACGGAAATGAAAAGTGCTGGCATTGATTGCTTTCTAGCGATCACCAATAAAAGGGGGAGGGACATTAGCATGGTCTTCTATTGCGACGCAAGTCACTGACAATCCACTTTTCCAAGAAAGGATGACGCCGTAATTACAATCACAATGATCTTCATAAAATTCATCACCAAAGGTGTGAATGATGGAGTAGCTTGAAGGTCAGGAAATCGCGCTTTCAGCAATCAATATGGGAAAGTCCTATCGAAGCTCCCTCTGTCCCTTTCTCTACGTTCAGCTAGTGTCAAAATGGCAAATACTCTATGGCGTCTATAAAGGAAATGGAAAGCGCTGGCATCGATTGCTTTCTAACGATCACCAATAAAAGGGGGAGGAACATTAGTATGGTGTTCTGTTGTGACGCAAGTTACTGATAAGCCGCTTCTTCAGTTTTCCAAGAAAGGATGATGTCGTGATCTAATTTCGAACGCGTGAGGGTAAGAATGCGTTGGATATTGACAACTCAGTGTAACTCAGTTTGAGTGTCCTCTAATTCGCTTTTCCCCAAACACTATGCCACCAAAAAACAAAGCAAGAAACCAGCACACCCACATCAACAACAAGAACAGAAGGTAACAGTAGCCGATGGTAATAACAACAAGGCTTGTGACTCTAATGGCGCTCAACCGCGGATTAGAGTTTCCGCTATTCAATGGCTCACACGCACCGCTTGAGTGAACCGATGAAATGATTTGTAAGCACAAATCCCAGATAGCACGTCGCTCTGTGAAATTGGATCGGTATTGGATGCAGCTCTTTTGAGTTTAGGACTAGGCTCCATTGTTCCCTTTCTAATAGGTCGCAACCCAAAAATCTTGGCTGGCAACTATAAAATATCATGGGCAGCGCCCACCTTGATAAGAGCACATGATATTCAATTCGACCTCACTGAAGCCAAAACATCAACAGGTAACCAAACTAGAGACCGTGGCTGTGGCTGCCCTCCAAATCCGAATAATGGAGCTAAGGACCAAAGGGATTCTTCAAGTACGTACATTGATACCGGGCCAAACATAAAAACCCGAGGGATACCACGTAGTGGTTTTTTTTTTCGCTGTCTTCTGCCTTGCGTTTTAACCATCTAACCTGCATTTCCCTTTTTTCAATAGAATATAACGACAGTTACTGCATCATCTTGTTAAGTCAGAGGGTATGTACGCTATCTTCCGTTACTATATATTAAACGGTCACTGTCCCTGTAGGAAATCCGAGTATTTGGAGATGCGCAGAACGTATGCGCAATAATATCGTGACACGGAACAATTTTCATATTTCAAAATTCCACCCAAATGTGCGATTCATCCAATTAGATCGCTACGATAAGAAATGCGAATTTCCATAACAAAAACAAACGGTCGAAAAGCCTGTCGGTTGAAGGAGGGCGTTCAAACCGGCAAAAAAGAGTTATGGAAAAAATACCTTACAAAAATTCCCGTTCAGAGAGCGACGAAAACAGTAAGGTCCGCCTTTACCATTAATTTTAAATCTTTCGCTTTCGAGAAATGTAGCTGAAAAACGCAATACCGATCGTTAATGTCTGTAGCACATGCCTAAAAATCAAATGCCAACAATCTTAGAAGGAATACCATCAGAGTAGCTAAGCCATGTAACATCGAGAGTGATAGTCAATGTGTTACTTGTAAGTATGCTAATAGCCTCCCACATTAGAGGCACTAGTATGTGAGGGATTATTACTTGTAATTTAAATTTATATTTATAATTATTGTAATACATGGTTTTCACGTGACGTCATCGCCGCCATGTTGGTGGACGAAAACAAAAGATCTCTCATTAGCGTCTTTTGTTCGTCCACCACAAGTCGTAAATTTCTCTATTGTTATTGGTGTCTCTAGAGATTGGTTGAAAACGTCCTATAGCGGAGCTCAAACGCGCGAAGCGCGCCAGCGGAGCACCATGGGTAAGATTTTTTGGCAAATCTATCCAGGCGAGAAATTTTAGTTATGACGTCACGTACGTCCGTCTGCCTGCACAAACTGGGGAGTTTAAGATTTTACGACGGCGACGGCAACAACAACGCCGCAAAACAATGATATCATTGGTTAAAAGAGCATAAATAATCGTGCAGCACGGATTCTTGCGGTACTCTGCATAACGACGACGTGAAATTACCAAATTTGAGGCTTTGAGGACAACGTGAGCATGCAACAGAGAATCTGTCATTCTCTATTTTCACTTTGTAACTGCTCGTACCAATTTATTTTTAGGATAATTCGCCCAAACTGTAAGAAGCAAACGAGATAGAATAACCACGAAAGACTTATGATAAGGCAAAGTGATATTTTGAGGTGAGTCGCCGTCGCAGTCGTAGATCTTAAGGTCCCTACTGTCGCGCTGGAGGTGAGGAGGCGGGAGAGCCTCTGGGGACGGGAGTGTTCGGACACTTTTCTGTGACGGGAAATCGCGTGGCAGCGTTGCATTTGGCAACCCGCGTTTTTCTGGCGCGAAATCATATTAGTGACGAGCAACGGGATAAAGAGCAGGGCCCGGTTGTTCGAAAGCCGATTAACTTAATCCAGGATTAGCGTAAACTTTTGCTTCATGTTTTCAACTTTTTGGTGAAAGTTTCTTTTGCTTAATTTTGTTTTTCAAGATTGAGCTCTTCTAATGTAAACTTTTGCCGAATATCAGCGTTGAACAGCATTTGGGAGTAAAGAAACAAATTCCTTGGTTAATTTTATTCTGGGATTAGCGGAGACTAGCGTTAATTGGCTTTTGAACAAACGGGCCCTGGAGAGAGCATGAGAGAAGCGGCTACGAAATTTGAGAAATTTAAAAGAAGAAAGCCTTGAGAGAAGCCGAGGAAGGAGAAGAAGAGAATGTCAATGAAAATCATGCGTTTGTTGGGAGAAAGAGACAGAGAGACAAAACACTTATTTATAACGGTTAGCTTTCAGTTAATGTTTTCCTTCTAAATATATCCCTTGCTGCCTCACATATTTTGTAAAACTCGCTAAAAAACGAAGAACGCCCGAAAATGTTTACAATTCCGTAATGACAGAGATTGACATATTTCAGCAATCACATTTTATAGGCTTTTGGAGTGAAATGGATGTCCAGTCGTGAGCTGCCTTATTTGACTGTGAAATTGCAGTCGAGTGAGCAAATTTACAACGATTTAGTTTGACTTTTTAATTAATACGATTTTTGCTGTTGTTCTAAATTGAAGAGAGAGGGAGTAAACATTGTCAGTCAAACGGAAAATGTTGTGGAAGAGATTACTGTGCATGTAATTTCAGTTTTAGTTGTTGATTAAAATTGTTGGTTATTGTTTGCAAGGCTTGTTTGTTTACTACTGTCACAGCTCAGAGGTGTTTGATCTGTTTTCTCACTGTAAACTGTCTACAATAATGACGATTAATTTTGTACTTTATGCAGAAGCATAATCATTTCCATGTACACTTTTTTGCTTTCTGGGGTTAGAAACGTGAGCTCC
>NC_090881.1:30893154-30923154 GCF_036669935.1 Montipora foliosa
GAAATATCGAGGTTAAGATTTTATATTTGCAGAGGTACAACTCGGAATATTATGTACTACCTGGATCCAAACTCATTTTACTATTGGAGAAGATTTCTTTCAGCATTGTTTTAGAAACCTCAGGACTCTGTTGTTGTTATTACTGTCTAACACACAGCACACTTTTGTATGAAATATGAAATAGCGAACAAGAATTTCCTTAGAGCAAAGTTAATGTTGCTTTAAAACATTAATGACAACCCAACTTACGGTGCTGATAAAATATTCACAGTCTCTTTCCTATGTTCTTTGCAACTGTCTTTAATTCAGGTCATTGTCCATTAGCCAAGTAAAATTATCGCAAAGGAATTGCCAGCACATTTGCACAGCCTGGGTATTGCCCTTTGTAAGGCTATTAAAGAGCACATCGATATCAGCTGTTACTTTGGCAGCATTCAGAAGCAAACGTTTGCTCTTGAGATTAGAAAAGTTTCAGTCACAACAATTGATGTAAGAAATCTAGAAATAACTCGACTAGGAAAAGGGGGCAGAATAAAAATAATTCAAGTCAGATCAAAATCAATCACTGCTATTTTAGGTGAATCAGGAAGGACATCTTTAAAAAATCTCGCACACTTGGAAATACGCTACTGTAACGATACCTGCGAAATGTCCAGCGTATTTTTCCGCCGATATTCGAAACGATTTCCTGTACATTTTGTGCTGTGATTGAGACTTTTCTCCTCGAGCAAAACCTTGCCAAACGAACCAGGCGAGTATGGCGATTAAGTGATTTCCGTGTAAGAAGACACGAAAAGACTTCACGGTCTGCTGATCTCTGATTGGGCAGAAAAATGCAAAGAATTTCTGGCACCAATCAGAATTGAGAACTACCCCTGCTGTTTGGAACTGATCTGGTAAGAACTTGTCCCCAGGGGCTCTTCTCGCCCTACTATGCTTTTCTTCGTCACCATTTTCTTTTGCCCGTTTAGACTTCCCCTTGCCTCTGCGATCTGCCCCTGGGTCTCCGAGGATGTGCACCCCACAACTCTTCAAGTTTTGTTTAGGGAGGATCTTACTGAGTGGTCTGCATTTACTTTTTGTTTAACATACGTAAAATTCCCTTCCTGGTTGTGTGTGTCACTACTGAAATAATGAGAAACACACTTTCACAAATTTCTTTACTGGCAGGGCACAATCACCTAGATTTAGTACTACCAGCAATGCAATATAATTTGGCAACTTTATGTAACGACCAGTATCATATAATACAGAGAAGATCAGCACACTGACCACCTAGAGGCCATTTTTTAAGTTGTGGTGAAGTATAGACCGAATGCATAAATGGCGGCCAAAAAAATATTCTTTTGTTTATGTGCTAATTAGACTCACTAGCCTCACTCTCAAGCAACATTTCTTTTGTATTTTGTCCATGCAAACGAGGCTAGTGAGGCTAATTAGCACATAAACAAAAGAATATTTTTTTGGTCGCCATTTATGTATTCAGTCTATGAAACTAAAATTAACAGACATAATTATATCAAAGTGTAACAGTGGATGGAAATGCTATACGTAAAGTATAGAGTTTTGATTTCCTCTAAAACTCTCTTAGAATGTTGACATTCCCAATGCTGTTCTGTTCCTTGTCAGTTTTCTTTCTAGTTAGCTTCACAACAATCATTTCCAAATACTATGGCCAAAGGTTCCAACATTATGATCCATTTAAGAAAGATTAAGAGGTTGACAATATGGATGTGATACATACCGTACTTGCTGATCATCTTATATTATTTGTTCATTCATAACAGAAAGTCTCTTAACCTATTCACATTCTACTCTGGGTAACACCAGACAATTTTATTTGCCAATTAGGGGCACTCTAATGTGAATGGGTTAAACTGTGCTATGTCAGAACTGATCAAAACTCACAAAACAAACACCAAAACAAGCATAAATTAACTAGGTGCAAAAGAATCAATGGCATCTTTCCACCTAACAGTACAATGTATGTAACTTCCCAAACTAGGATGTAGCCAGCAAAATCTTTTTTATCAACCTACACACAACATTTTATTGCGATAACTATCAGTAAAGGAAGTAATAATTAAGATAATGTACAGGGTCTTACTTAAGTTTTGAAGATCTTGGCCATCAGTGATGTCAAAGCTTCTTATCAGACATAATGCCAACTTTCACTGAAAAAAAATTGAAATTCACATGAAGGTACATCCAGCAAGCTTTCTGATCATTCAAGACACACAAATCCTCAAAATAATATTACCTTACTACATGAAATTTTTGCGAGACGTTAATTTAGCGATTTTGCGGAAAATTTTGCATTTTGACTCACTTTAATTTCATGTTTTTGAGTGAGACACACTCAAGGAGCCAGTAAATGGACAGTTTGAGGATTGTACAAAAGAAGTGCTACCTGGAGTAGAGACAGAAAGCAGTAGTGATGAAGAGGACCAGAACATTACCACAGAATAGCTCAAAATGATTGTTATAAACGTGTGTAATAAAGTTGCTGTTTTAGTTATTGACATAATGTGAGTCACTTAATTGTTGTGTCATGTTGTTTTCGCCACATTTAATTTTCACGTCACTTAAATTTCACGAAATTCGCGAAATTAACATGTCGTGAAAATTTCATGTAATAAGGTACTCAAGATTAAAGGTTATGCACATAATACCCTACTTAGTTTTGTGGGTCATAAGTTATAATTATGTAAATGGCAGAAATCTGAAAAGGAATAGGTTGGTGGAGCATGGACAAAAACTGATCCCTGCAAACAGGCATAACGCATGAGAGGGAAACCTTTCAAGCAAAAATGTCTGAGTGCACTTGAGTGATTCCCATGTTTCAAGATTGGTTGCAAAAATGACAGACTGCAAGTCCTTTCAAAAGGAAAAGTGCACCGATCTATCAAGTACTCTTGCTTTTATGACAATAATAAAAAAAATAACAGGGCTATACTTCATTCTCAAACACCAGGGAAATCTTGATTGCCTAAATAACAATAAAATCACTCAGAGATTCCACTCTCTCTTGCTTTTGGCTAGATACCTCTTATCTTTGGCAACTATTTACCTTTAATCTTTTCCATTTTCTACAACTTTCCTCTGGCAAAGGAAGATGACATCACTTCTAGTACAAATGCAGTCCCAGTGTGGCCCAGTGGTTAGGGCAGTGGCCTTGAGATCCAGAGATCCCAGGTTCAAGACCCATTCTGACCACTCGTTGAATTTGTTTCCGGTAGTCCCTGGTTCAACTTCCCAGCTGCACTTGTAAATAGCCAACTGGTTTGCCTCCGGCCAGTTGGAATTTATAACCATTCTTGTTGTTGTTATTCTGTTCTGTCGTTTCGTTGTGTTTCATTGGCCCTGAAAAGCCCTTATGGGGAGCGGTCAATTAAGTATGTATTGTATTGTATTGTATCCTTAGTAACTTTTTATGGTATTTACTGCTTCTTTTACCTTGAGGGCATCGCAGCATGAATCAGGGAACTATGTTGACTTCTTGCGACGCTGATGTCCATTCACAGATTGGTTTGTTCCTAAGATGTAAAAAATGGCATCTTAAGGACAGTGCCTACTATTGTTATATCGCATATATTCTGCGCATCACGAGATACTCAGGTTTCCTATCGGTGATGATAACTAATGCAGTGATATTTTTGTGCAGTTTAAAACTATTTGGAGAAAGCAAATCTTAGTAAGTACTCTTGGTATCCAAAAAGAAAATTTGGGGTATCCACACATTTTTCAGAGATAATTAAGCTTCAATTCGAGAAAGAACGCCATACATTGATTTGTATTTTATAGCTTTTTACAAATATTATTCATCAATTATCTTTGAGAAATACGTGGTTACCCCCAATTTTCTTTTTGCACCTCAACAGCACTTGTCAAGATCTACATTTCCTGCATAATCATAAAACGGGGCAAAAATACCTTGGAATTAGTTGCCACCGTCCGTAAAGGATTATAAGTTTGTTTTTTTTTTTTCCTGGGGAGAATGCCCCTGGCCCCTTAAAAGCTATCACCTTTGAATCTCATGGTCACAGCTTTGCTTAATTCTTCCTATTGATCTGCTAAAGCAAAATTAGTTTTTACAAGAAAAAAATGTCACGTATTGTAAACTACGCCTAAAAAGTAATTCAAGTGCTTTTTTCATTGTAACTGTGTTTAGGATAGAGTTTTTTTGTATCAAAACTCAAGGAAAACTCAGCCTTCGCCACTATCAATATTAAGTTAAGGACATATTCCTCTAACTTTATCGGAACCAGCCAGATTCAGTTAAAGGCAAGGAAAATTTGATGGCTCTACAGTGGTGAGAGATTTCAGCTCAATGAAATAGTAAATAGTGAAGTTTTAAATGAAGAAGTTAAGCTTAAATAAAGGCGAGTTTTGAAAACTGCAGTCTTGCAGTCAATGGAGAGTTTTAGCTGACAATTGCGAAGTTAGCGCTAAACGTTTATGCAGATTCCCCTATGAATAAACAGGTCCTTTTTTTCTTCGGTTATTCTCCTGTTTGTGACGCAGTTAATAGACGTTGTAAACTTCAATACTCACCAGTTAATCACCTCAACACTTTGAGCGAGTACACGTGGCTCGGGGATTTGCCTGGTGTCAGATTAAAATGAACGTTTTATACAAATTTTTTACCGTTTTAATAAATCTTAGAGACAAATTAGCTAAACCAATTTGTTTGCAACACCTTAAAATATCCATCCTTAGGGAAAAACTCCATTCCCTCCTTTCCTCTGTGATGGTTGGCCGCCATGACAGGTTGCACGAATTTACCTCGCCTTCATGTTATTGTTCAGTCACTTTCTAAACCAATGCGCATGAAGGTCAAAAATAGTAACAGCAATTAAATTTTCAACACTTACAAGATATTTTAAAAGTATTTAGTTATGAGAGTGTATTTATGTTGACTAAGAAATGTAGATCCCAGGCATGATTTGATTAAAAAATATGAAAGTGGTGAATGATTAGTTCTTTTGGAGTAAGACTTTGTTTGTTTACAGAATAAGAACGACTTAAGGACCAGTTTACATGAGGTGGCCGGGCCTGGTTATCATATATCTTTATTTACCCTCGGATTTTTTTTTTTAGAGTAGCTTGGTGTAGCTAATTTCTCCGAGCATTTACCCTCCCAACCATGATACATCACAGAAGACAGACCACAACACCGGGAACTACATACCCTACTCTTTGCGACAAGTGTGCGGGTTCTTTTACGTCCCACAGGATTATAAACATTGAAGGGTTGTGAGACGGGACCTCCGGCTTATCGTCCTTATCTGAGAAGACTAGAGAGTCTAACCATTTGCAGATGTAATTACAAAGGCAGTTATAGTTCTTGGTAAATGTTAGTCTGGTTTTACATAAAGTGTGTGTATTTACGCTCATTGCTTTCAAATCAGTCAAGGATACCAAGGAATATTTTTGTATCAAAAGTTATATCCAGTGTAGCTTTTTACAGAAGGATTTTTTTTTTGCTTTATTACAATCTAACCGCTAATTGCAAATGAAATCTAATTGAGAGTATAAACATGAAAAACAGACAAAATAATATAAAGTTTATAAAAGTATATACTTAACCAGGATGTCTTTCATCGTTTTGAAGATGACATTCGAAATTAGAGGGGGGTTTCATTTTTGGCAAAAAAGATGGAAACTTTACACAAGATTCTTGTCATACTGGTTTACAAACACTTCTCAAACTCAGGCCCCAATCTTGGCTAGCGGGTCAATAAACATTTTTATTAAAACAGATCAACATCTTATCGAAGAAAATAGGCATTTCACAAGGTCTTCGTACCCGGGAGGGGGGGGGGGGGGACTCCCATATGAAACAGACAGGGATGCTCGTCGTCTCGCTTAGGGGTGTAAATTTTGGATTTTGGTCTCGCTTAGGGTGTTCCGGGCAAAGCGCCAATATTTTATGCCACTAAGGTCTCGTTTAGGGTTCCGCGAAATAACACAGAATTAAGCGAAGAGAAACAGAAGTCAAATTTCCTTTTAAATTTTCTTTTTAGATAAAAGCATTCGATGATTATGCCTTTTTATCATTAAAACTCATTGCGTGTCGTATTTTTGTGTTTTTACGGTCTCTTTTAGGGGTCAAAATTTGCTTAAGCCACGCCTAGATTGGTCTCCTTTAGGGGTTAACTTCAAAATTTCCGACGAGCATCCCCGTCTGTTTCATATGGGAGTCTTCCCCCCGGGCTTTGTACCCTGCTCGCCGAGGGTTTTTAGCTTGTTGCTTTTGTTTAGCTTGTCCCTTTAAATCTAATTTTATGTCTGCTATTGTTTGCAAAAAAAAAAAACAAGCAATGGTAAAGACACTCACTGCCATTTAAGGATGTGCCAAGCAAAAGCAGGAAGAGATATCTGATATGTAAACCAGCCAGTCTTCCAGGGCTGGCTTGCTTCATAGGAAGTGCTGCATAGTTAGTTCCCTGACCCGGCCACAGTGAAATAAAAATAAATAGACAATAACTTAAAGCTTTGTGATGTCAAAATGGCATAAAATAGTCTAAACTCTGGGGTCAGTTCACATTAGGGCCGTTTATGCGAGAGAAAATGAGCTGCGGCTTACTCTGACCGCAGCTTACATAAGACGCGAACACCCCGTATCAATGGTACAAATTCTACGTTCACGGCTTTCTCAAGCCGTGGTTTATCCTGGCCTGGGAGTTTATACTCGTATAAATAGTTCCTTACGCATATTATGTACACCGTAGCCAGAGTAAGCCACGGCTTCGGCTTATTTTCTCTCGTATAAACGGCCCTATTAAAACTAGCATAACTGTGATAAATCTAACATTTTAGCACTTGTGTCAAGAAATACACCTCACTAGTTGACATCCAACACAGTGTCCCATTAAGTAATAAGTCATTGCTGCCTATTTGCAACAATAACACAAGGGTAAAGGTTAGCATTATTTTTAGCTTAGGGCAAATGCATATGTTTATCCTTACTTGAGAAACAGCATTTTGGGGACACTTTGTGACATTAATAATTTATTATTATCAATGTTACAATTCCAAGACATGAGTGATGTTGAAATTGGGGAGAAGAGCAAGCGGACACTTTGTGATTCTCAATGAAATCTATGTGCACCTAATTAGGGGCATTTCTGGACATATTTGCATTTTTTTGGTTCAAAGAAAGAACACAGTGAATTCTCAGTTTTCACATGACGTCACGACCACCATGTTGGTGCCCTAAACAAAGAAAAGGCGGCCATGTTGGTGCCTCGACCAAATCCTCCGGGAATTCAACTCTATTATTATGCAAACGCTTCCTTTTTTTCCGTTGAAAAACATGGCTGTTGATCACGTGAGTGAAAACCAACAATTAACTCACATGCAAAATACACAAAAGCAATTTTCATTATAAAACTCATTAATAATTCATGATGGGAAAACAAAAAAAATGTTTTATTAATCAATATCTTTGTTTCTGATACAGATTTCTCTTCATTTACATAAATGTTTCTTTCAATTTTCACGGTTAAAATGTCTTGAATCACCAAAAATACCTAGTATACATTACCGGTAACACTTAAATGCTGACATTTCATAAGCACAATACAATATTCGCACCCGTATTGAATCGGATATAAAATGTCTGGCCTTCGGCTCGACATTGTATATCTGGTACAATACGGTCGCTCATACTGTATTTCGTACTTGAAACATTCTTTTAATTGAGTGGTGCCTTGACATAAGGGTAACTTCATAACCAAATAAAGCTGTAGTAATAATAATTAATTATTTAAGTGACCATGAAGGGAGTCCAAATTGTTTTGCTATTAAATTAATAATATGCCAGTATGGGACAACAGCAAGAGAACTTGCTTCCAGTATGAGTGTTTTCAAAACTTTACTGTGATCAGGAGATAATGTACCCTGCAGAATGATGTGCACCCTGGACGCTTTTTTATGACATCTTAGCTAAATTAACCCTCTTAAATACACACCTTTCACAATCATCATTATATGGCTTCACAACACAACTTAAAGTAGTTCTACTGACCTGGTTGGAACAGTATTAAATATTTAACTCATTATAAGTTTGCTATCTCTATCAAAACTTTTACTAAGTCATTGTAACTTACTGTTACAAAATATTAACAACACTTTTATCAGATAGTAACTTCATTGCCAAAATCTTGTGTTTTATCTAGTAAGTAGTTTAACTTTGAAGTTATTTAGGGTATCAGTTCCTGTATGTTTTTTTTTTAATTTCAAGTTGTAAATTTTTAAAAAGAAATTAAAAACTTGTTGTCACTGACTAAAAAACTTATGTAAAAAGGATGTTTCGGTCAAAATAATATGACCTTCTTCAGCATAAAATGGCTTACGAATACAAGCCATTTTATGCTGAAGAAGGTCATAGTATTTTGACCGAAATGTCCTTTTTACATAAGTTTTTTAGTCAGTGACAACAACTTTTTTAATTCTTTTTATCATGCCTGACTACAACTATGGTACTTTGTAAATTTTCATATTTGAGCAATTTAGAACGAGTTTGATCGTAGCATGAGTCAAGTTCGAGCCCGAGTCAAGTTCGAGTCACGAGTCAAGTTCGAGTCAAGTTAAATTTTCCTTTTTTTTTTAGTAGTTTTGTTTTTAATTGCTGTGTGAAAATAATGTACCAGAGGTAATTAGGCCTAATTAGGTCTTTTTAGGGCTAATTAGGCCTAGCTTTAATGAATGTTTAGGGTACTTTTCTTTAGGCCTAATTAGGCCTAATTAGCCCTAAAAAGACCTAATTAGGCCTAATTACCTCTGGTACATTATTTTCACACAGCAATTAAAAACAAAACTACTAAAAAAAAAGGAAAATTTAACTTGACTCGAACTTGACTCGTGACTCGAACTTGACTCGGGCTCGAACTTGACTCGTGCTACGATCAAACTCAATTTAGAACTATACAGGAGTTCATTCAACATGTGTCTGTGCATTCCAGATTGAACTGGAATTTGGCAGTGCTGGTTTTTTTGGAGAGGGGAAAACCAGAGAAAATAAATTGAAACAATTTTTTATTGCCACACTCAAAAAACCATGGTCAAATCGACTATGTTGCAATGAAAAAGCCAATAAGTCATTAACAAGACAAGAATGCAAACATCAATGGAAATATACAGGTATTATAAGGTTAGTTTCTGGTTTTTGAGGTTATCTGTACTAAGAGAAGTCAGTGCACAATATACTGACATTTCTGAGTTTGACATTGACACTGACATTTCCTGAGTTTGATAGTTTGTGAAAAAGAGTGGAAATAGTATTCAATTTTACAAAATATAGTTAATTTCTCAGCCATTTAAATGCAATTGTTTTTTTACAGGGACCACAGAGTACATTTAAAAGTGGGGGGTGGGGAGGGGTGGAAGGTTTTGGTAAGGATCACGGAGGTGTGAGGGGAGGGGGAGAGGTTTAGGAGAAAACAACACTATAGAAAAAAGTGGGGTGGGGGGCTGTAGACCCCCAGCTCCTCCCTCTCCACAGCCCCTGCTTCATTATTTCATAGCAGGGAAAAACTTGAAAAAATGGGTAAAGAACCCCTTTAACTACAGCTGTAACACAATATCTCAACTTTTAAAACACACTGGTGAAATTCTTGTAAGGAAATGTGTAGTGTTATGTGTAGTGAATTTTCAATCCAAAGGTTCCAAAACAACAATATATTTGGAACAAATTCGGACAATAAATAAAGTGGAAAACACTGTTGAAGCTTGTTGAGGTATATAGGAATATTTATCCATTGACATTATGCAACAATTGTTTCTTATCAAATGTTGCACATTGTTGCAGCCTGTTGAATGACAATGTTGCGACTTGTTGAATGGCTATGAACACATTCAACTTTTGTCGAACAAGAATTACAAATTCTTTCCATTTTTGGCAGCAAATTTGGAAATGGTGGATTATGAAAAGTTGTTGTTGTTGCGTGCTGCGAGCCTTGTTGGCCTTGGTTCCATTCAAATAAAGATGATTCTTCACCATCACATGCTAAAGCTGCCAAATTGATCCTTCGAAATCATGTGAATGCGAGACTGGAAAACAATTTGTTAGCGCGATTCAACAAGCAGCAACTTGTTGAACAGAATAAAACGCACCCCTATTTCGTTCAACATGTTGAACAGTCTATTTCTCAACATATTTCAACACTGCATGACTCACTGTTCAACCGTGTGTCACCGGATTATGGTCCTGAAGACGATTTTATTGAATGTCAACTGGGGGAGCCCCCTAGGGCGTTTGAGGTGTCAGTGGGTTAACATTATTTTTAAATTGTGATTTGTGCTTTCCCTGGAACTGCACAGCACTGTCTATTTCCATTTCAGTGTAATGAAAAGTTTTTTTTTGACAAATTTCAATGTAAAAGAAAACAAAGCCAATCAGGTCCGTGCTATGCACTGTTCAAAACAAGCCAAAAGCTTTTTCCTCCAAATTACTGGCCTCTAGTCTTAGCTTTACTGTTCATTACACGAACACAACTCTGAAAGTATCCCAACATTTTTTGCTCAATAAAAAATAATTAATACCATTGGCATGATGGCTGAAAGGGAAAAGATAAAGTCATAGTGGACAGCAAATGACAAATCAGTTTGACAAGACTGAAGGCATTTTGCCATTTGTAACTTAGACACCTAATAAGCTACCAACTTCCTCTTTGAATGAAAAATGATCTGACGCATGCCTAAAAATGCAGAGTGGGCTATCATCACTGCTCAATTTTTTGAAGTTGGTTTTGTGGTTGGTCTTTATGTAGGTCCGAGTCAGCTGCACTCAAAAGAGGTGCCAGCAAGGAGAGAATGCTTTAAAAGAAGATCTTGAGGTAGGGAAGAGGTCTTTTGTTTTGAAAGTTTGGTTTGACTTATTTTGGCATGAAATCTTAGACTTGAAACAACAACCACTCAATCATTGCATGACGGCAATTTTGACCCTTTTCAGCTTATTGAAGAAAACCAATGTTTGTGTCTTACTCTCCCACTGACGCAGCACCATATCACAGTTTCTTTAGACACTTAAACCTTCATTCTCATTTTGTTGTGGCTTACTGTCTAATGGTTGTTTTTAAAAAGTAATATCCTGTGCAAGGAGATTCATGTTTGCACTAAGTGCAACAATGGATGGCTTTTTCTTTTACCACAATTTGTCTTTAAATGTTGCAAATATGAGGATGGTAAGTTGAGTACTTTGGCTCTATACAACCAAAAAAAATTGCTATAAAGCAATAAGTATCAACTTAAAGGTAAAAAACAAATATGTGGATGCCACCATTCATTGATAGCATATTCATCTTGTGTCAGCAAATCCATTCTGCACCCAGTTGCTTCATTCTTGATTCTATTTGTTCTTTCACAGACCTTACACTACAAAATAGAAGAAGAAAATTATTTAAAAGAACATCATAAGGTGAATTTAACAGAAATTATGTCTTCCCCCCTTACAGAGATGTTAATTGTTTTCTTTACAATGTTACTTATTTTGGTTATCACCCTGGTGCACCCTGGTCCGGTGGTCAGGGCACTTGCCTCAAGTGAGATCCTGGGTTCAGGACTCGTTGTGACCACTCGTTCGAATTTGTTCCTTGGTAGTCCGTGGTTCAATTTCTCAGCTGCACTTGTAAATTAATAGCCAACTGGTTTGCCTCTGACCAGTTGGGATTTTTAATAGTTGTTGTTGTTCTGTTTTGTCATTTCGTTGTGTTTCATTGGCCCTGAAAAGCCTCTAAGGGGAGCAGTCAATTGAGTATGTATGTATGTATGTATGTATGTATGTATTTATGTGCACCTTACTCAAAGGCCTTTCAGGAAAAAAAAACCCACTTAGATGTAAGTGTCATAATAGTTTTTTTAAACACTTACCATTAACCCTTTGACATCTAAACAGGTCATACTTAGTATTTTTACTCTCGACTGTCTAACGCCAGATGATTTTACTTGCCAAAGGGCAACCCCAAGGAGTCAATGAGTTAAACTTGAGAATGGTGTGAAAGAGACGTCGAGAGTTAGCAAAACAAAAGTAAGCCCATACTTGTTTTCCCTGTAAGGTGGTTCACTCTGAGTTATTAAGAGTTAGAATGATTTTCAAGTGCAAAAGGGTATTCTACATCACTGAATGCTTAAAAAATAAACTAAACCAGGTGGTATGCATTAATGGTTAGATACTAGAAGAAAAGGTGGAATATTGGATGGAGAAATATGACCATGATGTGGAGCAAAAGCAGCATGAGTTGGATGTTTTGAAGGTTTGTAAATTAAGCTATGACTTGGGCTTGTACATCGCATTATACTCCTTTTAAAATTAAAAGAAGTGAATGATGTAACGCAATGTGATCGTCTCAGCTGCAAAGCGATCATGCGACGATCATTTCTCTCAATTTCATCTTTAACTTGTACATCAAACATCATGTTTACCGTACCTAACCTCGTTATACTCTTTGTGCTCAATTTCAACAGCACTGCTGTCAAACAAGCTGAATGTGCTTCAATCTATTTCTTTTGTATCTGCTACAGTACAGCCAGGGCCGTAGCCAGAAAAAAGTTATGACTGAGGCAATGTCCCTCATTAAATATTCTTCGTAGGTATTTTAGGTGTTTAGGGTTAGGAATTACACTTTACTTTAACAAATCACGAAAAAATTACCGAGGCAAGTGCCTCGGTTTGCCTCATACTGGCTACGGCCCTGACAGCAGACAGTAAAAACAATAGTTAACAATGTTTTATGCTCTATTATGTACGCTACCATGAGATATGTACAATCTTTCACATTTCATAAGCTTCCACAGAAATATATGAAACCTGTAGAACTTTGAGTTTTATCCAATGGAGATGAAATCTCAAATTGCTTATGAGTGGTTGACTATTATTATTTTGATGTTGGCATCTACCAGTAATTGCTTGACCAAATAGCACAGCAGAGATTAATAAACTTGGAGCAGCAGATATTAACTGGCAAGGTGAAGGCAATCCATTTCATGCCTGTCATAATAATAAATTATTATAATGTTCACCTGGGAATAGTTCAGTTATTGCATTGTTTGTTAGATAAAATTACATTTTACACCAATTGCAGTGACTAACACTTCAGAAGAGACATCCTGTTGCTTTAATTTCACAGATTTCAAAATATTGGTCTTCTTCTTCGAAAAACTGTAGTGAGCCACATTAAATATACATTTACTTCATTTACTGCCACTATGTCAACTGTAGCTTTCTTTGTTGCTTGATTTGCCTAACAGTGTGTGTACCGTTTATTGCCCAGTACTCTGAATATGAAAAAGTTGTAATAGAAGATCGTGTTGCTAAGGAACAAGCAAGAAGAAAAGCTGAACAATAAGAGGAGGAACTGAAAGCTGCCATCAAGGTGACTTGATACTTATGTTCGGTGTGTTTTCTCCTCAGCGAGCCTGGGCCACAACCTTTAGGGACTTTGAAACATGTCATTCATAGATGAAATAGTTCTAAAACTTAGAAGTGCTTTGCACACAGATATTAACTGCTACTTTTTGTGACTACAAACAGTTCCTGTGAAGTTAGATTTAAACTTAACTTGGGAATACTTCAGGAAAGACTATTGACTTACAAGTAGTAGAGTGCTTAAGTATGCAACGTTTTTTGAGCGACAGGCAGCAATTAGTAGTGAACTGGTTTTCCTTTTGCACTTGTCTTGGCACCACCACATTTAACATAGCTAGGTTGTTATTTCGTTAGCTATTAGTAAAGAGGCCTTTTGCAACAATGGTCACATGACTCATAGTGAACTTGAAGCTCGGGCTCTCTAAATTCCAGAAATGGAAAGACCGTGTTTGACTTAGACAGAAGACAAATTTTCAGAGAAATACCACTTAAGGTAGAGATTTTATGATCATTTCATCACTCGAGAATTCCATACTTTTGTTTACAAATGAAAAGCTTTTGCCCTCCAGAGAATTTTCCATAATTAAGCACCAAAAACAGAGCTATTCTTACCAAGGGTCAAATAAGTGAGAATAAATGTGCCAGGTTGGAAATTTTCAGACTGTCAATCCAGAAAGAAAAATTTTTAAAGGGGTTTGAAAACTTAGGAAAATACAAGGATTGTATGAAAATCATAATTGAAGCTTGACTGCAGGGCAAAGTGTCCTTTCCCATACAAATCCTTACAATTTCTTTCAACTATGAAATCGGCATGGTAGCCTATTTTAAGCTGCTCTCTTTAATTCTGGAAAAATAATTTCATGTACTCAGAATCATCATCTTTGTGAAACAGAGGTTACATGACCATTTGTAGCAAAAGGCCTTTTATCTCAGACATATTAATTGTGCAGTGTTTATCTTCCACAGCTGCAGTCATGGTGGCGGGGCACAATGGTTCGAAAGCAACTGGGGTCTTACAGCAAGAAAAAGAAGAAGAAGGGGAAAAAAGGCAAAAAATCAGGAAAAAAAGGAGGAAAGAAAAAGAAGTGACTAGGCAAAAATCATTTGTCACACTGTCACCTTTTTCCTAGTAATTTTGTATTAAATGTTCTTTTCAAAGTTATTGTGCACTCTATAACTTTCATACTCTTTCCTTCCATCCCTTTACTGCTTCATATTCTCACAACAAGCCATGGATTGTCCTCTCCTGTAAGCTTCCCTTATCTTACCCAAAGCTGCCTGTTTTTATTTATTTATTTATTTATTTATTTATTTTTTATTTTTTTTTTTGCCACAGAAAGAAGAAATTAAAATACAAATATGAACAATCAAAAAAGAGAAGATGGAAAGAAAAATTATTGAATTACATTGGTGGCGAGGAGGCCTAAAAGAAACTACTAAGCTTATGTAAATTAGGCCTCCCCAAGTAAAAGCATCTATCTATCGTTGACATGCAAGTTGGCAACGGAGAATACAATTATTACAAACATTTAGTTATTTAACATGTTGAAATATAAAGTAATGAACGGAAATTAAAAACAGTTTGAACTTACAAGTTGGTAATGAAGCATACAATTACAAACACTTAGTCATTTAATTAAGGTGTTGAAATAAGTAAACAGTTGTGAAAGTAAAATTACAGGGTGAAAACAATTTGACACAGGAAGAACAAAATACTTAATTTTCAGAATAGTTGTTAAAAAAGAATGACTTAAGCGCTTTCTTGAAGGAAGCTGTTGAGGAAGAATTGATTATATCAATGTCAAGAGAATTGTAAAATTTAGGTCCCTGATAGAAAACAGAAAATTGTTTAATGTTAGTCCGACAGAAAGGTAGACGAAACGCATGAGAGTTTCTCGAATATGTGTGAATTTGACTGTTTAGAGTGAATTTGCTAGCTAACTTGGGAGGAAGAGTTCGAATTTGATAGGAAAACATGAATTGGCCAAGTTGTAACAGGTTAAGATCATGGAATTTTAGGATTCCAAGTTTCTTAAATATAGGGTCAGAATGAGCATTAAAATGAGATTTATCTATGATTCTCACCGCTCTTTTCTGCAATTTTACCAGACGAACAAGGTTAGTTTTATAGGTGGATGCCCAAACTATATTACAGTAAAAGAAGTAAGGATAAACAAGTGAAAAGTACAATACACGTAAAGAGTATGAAGATAAATAAAAACTTGATTTCTGTATCATTCCAATTGATTTCGACACTTTGTTAGCCACATGTTTCTTTAACTTGATCAATTTTTGTTTATTTATCAAAATTTGAAAATTATAACTTCTACGTTTTTGGTTTGGTTTGAACACTATGAACTTGGTCTTTTTAAGATTCAGTGAAAGCTTATTAACCCTAAACCATACTGACAATTATTTAACTCAATATTCAGCTGATTAACCAAATAATCAGGATCTTTACCAGACAGAAAAACGTTGGTATTGTCCGCAAATACAATCAGTTGTAGTGCCATAGATGCATTGACTATATCATTAATGTAAAGAAGAAAAAATAAAGGCCCTAGAATAGAGCCCTGAGGAACCCCACAGGATATATTAAAGCAAGAAGAAACATGACCGTTGAAATCTACAAACTGTAACCTGTTGGAAAAATAGCTTTTTACCCATTTTAAGGCCAGTCCACGTATACCATAGTGTTCAAGTTTGTCAAATAAAATATTATGATCAACTGTATCGCATGCTTTTGAGAGATCAAGGAAAATACCAACAGCTATATCACCACAATCTAAAGCAGAGGAAATCTTATCATACAAATCAATCAAAGCAAGTGTAGGGGAGTGATTTTTCCTAAAGCCATATTGCTCATCACAAAGGACATCTAAATTAGTTAGATAATCATTTAAACGGTTATAAATTATTCTCTCAAGAAATTTGGAAAAACTAGGTAGAACTGAAACAGGTCTATAGTTAGTGAACAACGACTGGTCATCAGCTTTGAATAAAGGTATTACCCGTGCTACCGTCATTTGATCTGGTACAATGCCATGAGCAATTGACAAGTTAATAATGTGAGCCAAAGGTTCAGAGATTAATTGGATAGATTCCTTTACGAGGGACATTGGAATGTTATCATAACCTGCAGCTTTGTTGGATGCAAATGATTGAGCAATAACAATAATTTCTTCTTTTGTTGCCGGATTGAAAAAAAAGGATTCTGTTTCTAAAATTGAAGTGTCTAAATAATTTACTGTCTAAATGACCAGCAACAGGAAAGGACCAAATTTAAAAAAAAAACAGTCAGTAAACTGTGGAAACCACCCAAATACTCGACTAATGCTGACCTTTTGCCCAATTAGGACTAAAACGATGTCTCCGTCTCAGGTTAGCATAAGTAGAAGGAAAGAAAAAAAGAAACGAAACGAAACAGACCTTTCTTCATGTCAATACAATACAATGAAAGGGAGAGATACCAGAGGTTATCCCCTTTGAGGGTATTTACCCAGATCTTATTAACTTAGAGTCAGTTTTGATGGGGAAGAAAATTCTCCACAGTCTGGATTTTATGGAATGACCAATTTAAGAACGGTTAGCTCAAATTTCTTAGCTTGTGTTAGAAATTAAATAAAATCCTTTGATGCAAGGTAAGTGATTCAGATCCATCAAAACTTTCCAGTCTTTAGGG
Organism: Montipora foliosa; assembly: GCF_036669935.1. NCBI lineage: Eukaryota > Metazoa > Cnidaria > Anthozoa > Scleractinia > Acroporidae > Montipora > Montipora foliosa. Next base: position 30,910,206 of record NC_090881.1, read on the forward strand.
AAGCTCAAAAGGGTTTTCAGCTAAGCACATGTGCATAAGCAACACACGCAGTACTTAAGCTGCTCTCATCAGCTCATGAATCAAAATGGGTAACCAGAGATAAAAAAAAACTACCACTGATTTTTGCTCACTTTCCTTCTAATTCTTAGATGGAAGAAAAAACATGTATCTCCTATTCATGAAAACTACAAAAATGTTGCACAAACAGCTTAATGGTCACATGTTGGCCTGAAGTTCCATGCACGTGCAGCCTCAAATGAGTGAGTGACACAAGCAAAAATGCTGATCTTGTAACCCCCTCATTTTTCCTGATTTTGCAACCTCACTCATTTATATCTCTGCTTCCAGACAGTAAACTGTTTTCATTCATTGCCTGTTAACTCAAATTAACTTAGAATGTATTTATTAAAAATTTAAAAAAAACAAACTATATAAGTGGGAAAAAATAAGAAACGTATTTCAAAAATACTGATTTTCCAGTAAACATTGGCCAACAGATTTTGTTGAATTTTAAATATTTTGGAGATTATTTCTAACATTATCTCGTAACGCTGTATGGAAGATTTCAACGTCCTGTTTGTTAAGGTATATCGCTGGGTACTTGTAATAAAATACCCTGACCAAATTTCGTAACTATTTCTCAGAAAAAAATACGTTTATTTGTGCGAAAAAAGGAGAAACTATTTCTCCCTCCTTAACCATTTGAAAAATTACCAGAGGTCCAAAATGACACTTTGAGGGCTGTTGGAAACAAAGCACACAACATAACGAAAAGTAGTCCATTGAGAGAGAGCTCGAATTCCGCGAATCAAATCGGCGTTCAAGGAAAACACGCATAAAATTAGCACAACTGTAAGTTCGTCAGAGATGCGAAAGTACTCATCACCACAGTGTCCCTAAAGGAGTTCTAATCGTTCATTTTTAACGTGTAAACAGCCATATTCCACGAGGACAATCGAGGGATACGTAATAACCCTTGTTTGCTTTAAGTATTGGATGACACTGAAGAACAAAGGGTCCCAGCTCCTTCTCTTACAACAGTAACGAACGCCTTGTGATGAATGAAGCGAGCGATTACTCAAGTTTTCGATCTTTTTGCCATTTTAATCTTTTCTTCGTCTAAAAAACCGCTTTTTGTAGCTCTGCAACATGTGGTGTGTTAAAGAAAAAAAGGGGAAATCCCAAGAACTGATTTCACCGCATGGAAATTTTAACAACAGCGCTTGTTTTTACAGCGATGATTTCGTCATGTGTATTTATAATTAGGAAAAATTATCCTTTTGTATTAACAACTCATGCCGGGGAATTTTTTCTTCTTCTTGAAATACTTTTTGAAATTTCGACTTTTGATAAGCTTTATTTACCGAGTAAAACATATCAGATTAGAATACTTTAATAAGCGTAAACGTAGTTTTTTTTTCTTTCGAAAGCGAGTATCCTTCGATAGAGTTTCCGAAGTTGACTTGTGTTCAAAATATCCAAAAATAAGAATTGCCGTTTCGACTTTCGGTTTTAAATGGGATCTTTATGAAGGGTTTTGGAGTTTTTTTGTTTACAAGCCTACATAAAAGCAGAAAGGCAGCGTAAATTTGTCCTCTTGTTGGGGTATCAAATGGTTTTTTCAAAGCATTTCCGAGCATGCGAGAACTGCACCCTTTTTTGTGATCACGAGAAGCTATCAAAACTTCGCGTTCGCATCGAGAACTTAAGTAAAAGACGAGAACACCAAGCCATGGGGCAACCTTGGAAATTATCGCCAGCATCAAATACTTTTGTCTCATAGGATGTTTTTGTTTGAGTATGTCAAGTAGTGCGACTAAATCGAACACACAATACACTTTGAACTTGCAACATTTTATTAAAGTCGAACCCTTCACAGTTTATCATAGGTTATCCCGGCAAGAGACAACTCGGTTTTTACGATTCATATTACACAAAAATCTCCTAAAATTCAAGTATACCAGCATCGTGAAAATTTTGCGAGCCCCAGCACGTAAGGAAATTTTGTGACCACATCGAAAAAAAGGCTAAATTTTGCGAGCAATTGAAAACAAGAAAAGGCCATTCGATACCACTAATTGTAGACAAGACGAACGGAAGAACATCAAGCAAGCTGTGAGAATTCTGTTTTATTCATAAACGCAAACAATACGTTGGATCAAAAACTACAATTGCGTCGAATCCACAGAAGTCGCTTACAGTTGGCACTGTGCCGATAAGAATTAAAATCATAAAATAAATAATAACTAAAGCTTTAGCGAACAGCTATATTTAATACGGTCAAGACGGTCGAGATGGATTGTGCATTATACATTTTTTCTGTACGAAAACTAGACATGCACCGTGTCTGCATCAACTGACCAGAAAAGTACCGAGCCTGACTCAGTCATATTAGTGTCCACGAAACTCGTGTCTCAACACAATCCCAATGTACGCATCTTCATCACGCGAGTGCTTACTGTCCTAAACGAACTAAACTGGCTTCTCTCTTTTCTGAGACACGAATATTGGCCGGCCACTCCATGTGTTATTTCACTTTCACGTGTCATTCTGCAACAATAGAAGAAAGATACTGGTCAAAATGTTGCGAAGAAAGAAACCACAATACGTTAATAATGGAGAAAACGACAGAATGAAAAACAAAGAGAAATAGCAAAAAACGCCCCTCAGTAACAACCTATATATTAATGGCGATCTACGAAGATATGAGAATGTTGTAATTTGTGTCAAGAAAAAAGATATGAAAGGGGATCAACACTTACCCGAAAGTTCTTCATCATCGCTTGATTCTTCGAACGAAAATTTCGGCTCCTTAACCGGTGTTCGGTTCCTTCTGGGTTTTCCTGTGAAATTAGGATAAAATGCTGTTTTAGTGATTCTGGATGGGAAATCGTGAAGCCAACAAAGCATGGGCTAACAACAAAGTAACTCACCGAGAAAACTAGAAGGTTCAGGGCTCGAGTTCCGCGTCGGTCGCGTCGAACTGCAAGCTATAGCAAATACAATGGCTTGAGACTTAACGACGTCCGACTTGCCCTCTAGAAGCTTTTCAACCCTTGGATCCATTGCGTTTGGATGCGAAGTACGACTGATAATTAAATGAAGTTTGGTAACCCAAAATATAACAACACGAAATGAAATTACGGGAAAAAGCCCTGACAATTAGCCAGCACGTACTTAACCCTTTCGTCCAATCAGGATGTTTGGCACGGCGTGGGGGACTTTGTGCCCTTGAAAACTGCTTCGTAAGGAATACGCTCAAACGTGCTCAGGGCGTAAGTGCTCAATATAACAACCAATCAACATTGACCACCTCAAAGAAACAAGAAACACATGCTGGAAAGTGAAACGACTTAATTGCGCAGAAGGGGATGAAAGTGACGAAGCACGCAATTTAAATTACGAAATGTTGCTTACCACGCAACAAACTGAAAAATTGGAGCGGAGAATCTTTCAGTGAGACGATACGTCTTTAGCCAGATCAACATTAAGGAAGTCTGCCTCCACCGTTCAGCTGGAGCGGCACAAATTTCGATAAATAGCTACAAGCTCTTGCAAAGAAAGTCTAAAATTGCTTACAAGGCACGGCGCATTACTTCGTCCACAAAAGCACTTACTCGGGTTGCGCGCCCTTCAGATGCAAAACTGGTAGAAGAACATTGTTCTAGAAAATTAGGTAAGCACTCAAAAAAGGCATCGAAAGTGCTTTGCTAGCGCATTTTATGTCTCCAACAGTTTTTCTTTGTATTCCTAAGAAATTACATTACATATAAGGAAAAAACTGTCAATTTCGTGTCAAACCCATGTGGATCAGTTGCAATTGGCTGAAGAACAGGCCCACCCAAGGTGACAAAATAAACATATTCCGTCATTTGATCAATTTATCGCTAAAGGTGAGAATGATGAAGTAGCTTGAAATTCTGGAAAGCGCAAATTTCAGTAATTACTTTCGGGAAAGCCCAAATGAAGTTTCCTCCGTCCCTTTCTCTAGGATCAGCCAGTGCCAAAATGACACTGTAGCGGCTATCAACGTAATGAAAAGCGCTGACATCGACTGCTTTCTAACGATTACAATAAAAGGGGGAGGAACATTAGTGTGGTCTTCTGTTGAGACGCAAGTTACTAACAAGACGCTTTTCCAAGAAAAGATGATGCCGTGATGTAATTTCGAACGCGTAAGGGTAAGAATCAGTTGGATATTGACGAGTTAGTTTAACGCAGTTTCAACCGATTAGGCGCGACCTGTTTTGTCAATGAGTCCTCTCGTTCGCTTTTCTCCAAACACTATGGCACCGAAAAACAAAGCAAGAAACCAGCACACCGACAACAACAAAAAGAGCAGAAGGAAACAGCAGCCGATGGTAATGACTACAAGGCTTGTGACTCCAGTGACGCTCAACCGCGGATTAGAGTTACCGCAATTCAATGGCCCATACGCACCGCTTGAGTGAACTGATGAAATGATGTTGTGTCAGTGAAAATGATTTGTAAGCAAAAATCCCAGATAGCACGCAGATGTTTGCGACTAGATCGGTATTGGATGAAGCCCTTTTGTGTTTAGGACTAGGCTTCACTAAAAGCTGCGTCATGGCTATCAACGATAACATTCATGCGCAATGCCTCTCTCAAGGCAAAATTCACCAAAGAGATCGAAGTCGACGTTCATCATGCCTACCCTGGTCCCAGAGGTTTTTATTGAGATGCGAGAGAAGAGAAAAACCTTTGGTTACCTTCGGCTTGAATCTGAGGCACGGATTGGCTGATATTTTTACAAACACGCAAATCAATATGATTGGTTCTCATTTGATTGGCAAGCGTGATTGCTAAGTCGCCATTGGCCAAGTTTGACAGCTAGCGTATGCATGAAAGTCAGATCTAGTCCAAGGTAGCCAAGGGTTTTCTCTTCTCGCTGCTTCGCTAGTGTTCTTCGCCAAGGAAAACCTCTCGGACTAGGGTACATCATGAATCCCACACAACCAACACCTTCCCAGACTAGAGACCGTAAGCCGAATTATGGATCTAACGACAATTCTCAGAGTACGTACACTGATGAGGCGCCAAGGATGCCACGTGGTTGTTAACTTTTCCGCTGTCTTCTTCCTTGCGTTTTAACCATCTAAATTGCATTTCCCTTTCTTCTATAGGATATAAAGAATGTCAGTGCATCATCTTGTAAAGTCAGAAGGTATGTACGATATCTTTCGTTTCTGCAATATGTCAAATTTAAAGGTTACTGTTTTCCTCGTGTTTTTAAGGATTTCGCTACGGAAGGTTCTGCTAACAAAATGTGCTTACGAAGCAATTGCAAATAACATTACCGTAGAGACACATGCTTTTGAAGAAAAAGTATGACCTATTTTACAATAAAGCCAAAGTAGATTACTTCATTCTGTCTTTAAACTGTTGTCTTAACTTCCCTCTTTGTACTAACATAGAAAAAATCACTTTTACTTATCATTGCAACGTCTTGGTGATCGACGAGTGTTACAACTGTTCTATGACTCGCCATAAGATTTTTGTGTACAACATTTATACTCTATGCGATCCCATTTGGTATCACATATAACGATCAAGCAGGGTTAGTACTAAACACCCTCGTGTTTTTAAGGATTTCGCTACGGAAGGTACCTCTGGTAACAAAATGTGCTTACGAAGCAATTGTAAATAACAATGCCGTAGAGAAACATGCTTTTGAAAAGTATAACCTGTTTTACAATAAAGCCAAAGTAAATTAATTCATTCTCTCTCAAAAATTTGTCTTAAGTTCTCGGATGGACATTTGTACTTAGATAGAAAAACTCACTTTTCCTTATCAATATTACGTCTTGGTGATGGATGAGTGTTAGAACTGTTCTATAACTCGCCATAAGACTTTTAAGTACAACATTTATACTTTCTGTGATTCCATTAGGTATCACGACATAACGATTTGGGAGGCTTGGTATCAAACATCCATTTTATAGTTTGTTGCAATCAAGCAATTTCAAGTATTGAAAAATAATTTGCACACGTTAACAGTGAAGTGCTTAACCAAAAAAACATCACAGTGGTCATGACATCTACGAAAGCTGGTCCATGTTCTTTAACTGGAGCCTACTGGTAGACACACTTTGACTTTCCATAATCGTAAAGTTGTTTACTTATAATTCGAAGATTCAGTTGAAAAATACTTCAGTGGAGTATTAAATAATACCTGACCCATTTTTTAATTACAAACAGTTCTTCGGGTTGTTTAATTTCACATTAACATCAAAGGTAACATTTTGATCTTCTAAATGGTCTTTCATGCAGGTACTGGTAAAAGAAGAGGACAATAGAAAAATTAGATGTTCAAGAAGACACATTGCTGTAATTTAAAGATGATTTTGGACGACGGTAGAAGTCATGGGAGATGCAACTTTGTCACTTTGAAGCAGTGATCGACTTTCAATGTAGTGGATGAATACAGCATTAAGCAAATATGTTATCTTGAATTTATAGCAATGTATTTGGTGTTTCGCGTTAAAAGATCGGTCATCAACGATGCTCTCTGGAATTCATAGTGTAGTGTCCTCAATTTTATTGTAACAAGGATCCTGGACAAAGATATAAACGTTTTCATTGTAAACTTTAATGAATGGTGTTTGCCTTAAAATAGGAGAGGAAAGGTTATACCAGTAATCCGCTAAATTGTAATACATAGAAATCCAAGGGGAAATCGATTGCAATGTCATTAGTGCCAAATTACGGTAATCGCAGGAAAGAGTTTGAGCGAGTCTCATTTGCCTGCTATGGACTGTCATTTCCCTGAAAAATTGGAAACTGAGACGCGCAGTTAAAAAGCAAGGTCTAAATGCTTGCCCTCAAAACACATATTTTAAAGAATCTAATATCTTCGATTACAGTTTACTCGCGAGGCAGGCAGTGCGCATCGACATCTACTATAAACAATGCAATATTGGTTGCGTGACGTGAACCAAAATAGACGCTGATCATGCTTTGCAAGCAAAACTGATTACGGCTGCGATGAATAAAAAGTGCTGAGATGGGCACGTTTTCAGGGCCATAAAAATGCAACAAGCGCAATTACAATCATTGCTATAATGTCAACATACACTATGAAAATAGTAAAGCACACGTCAGACACGCGAATTTTCAAAGAATGCTGCAAAATTGAACCCAGGGAATATGCACGACCATCAACGGCCTCACAATGTTTAAAAGATAAGCGAATATACGATTTTTTACATGTTCAGTGACGAGGGAAGTTCATTAGTGTCTTGTTTTCTCTGAGATTGGATTAAATACTATGAAAATTATGAGAGTTCAAGCGCATTCATCGAGACGAACACACTGGAGCGTATCACATGAATGTCCAACTGGTAGCGCGTTCTAGCCGCATGTTGCGGTACAATTTATACTAACTTTTCTAAATGATCTTTCCAAAAACGTAGATCTCATTAATGAAATAAATGAATAAGGAAACCTAGAGACCAGACTGAAAGCAAAAGAAAAACGCAATGCAAAATAAAAGAAATCCCTTTTAGTTCTGCAATCAATTCAGTGAACCTCTTGAAAAGAATCCCTGCATTTCTGTTATGTCCAGAAATGGCCCTAATTATACGCGCGTTGATTTCAATAAGCGTCCCCCCTTAACTTCAACATCAATCGTGTCTCGGAACACAGACAATGAACGCCAAAAAGTGTCCCACAAATGCTCTTCCTCAAGTAACGATAAGCAGCTGCATTTACCCGAAGCTGAAAATAACGCTACTCTTTACCATGACCTCATTGCTAGAAATAGGAAGCAAATGCTTAGCGCGCTTTCCTTTTGTCAGAACTGGCCGGCCAGACCAGTCATTTTGAATAGAAAATGCAACAATTTGAAGAAACACTAGCATGATAATCCCTCGCATTCTCTCCTGCCCTAAGGGCGCTTTCCATTTGACTTAAACGGACACTTCGTGTTGGATGTCAAAATTATGCATGTATCTAATTAGGTGCATTTCTGACAAATTATCCCCTTGTTTGTGCCGTATCGAGATATGATATGTTCCAAGATGTCGATCAGTGCGACACACGATGTTGTGTCAACTCAAGGTTAATGTTAAAAATCGCACGAAAGAGTTTCAGCGAGTCTCATTTGCCCGCCATGGATTGTCGTTTTCCTCAGAAATTGGCATCTGAGACGTTCATCAACCCCATAGAGAAGCCAATGGTTGTTCAAGTTCGCAATGGAAAATATAAATCGCCACATATTAGTTAGAAAAGACGAAGGAAAAGAATGCTTCATTGAATAAGAGCGTGAAATGATTACATGTGATATTGTTCCCACCCACTGACGCACACATAGACAGTTACCAAAAACAATGCAATGTTGTTTGCGCGAAGTGGACGAAAATAGACGCTGAACGTGCTTCACAAGCAGAAATGATTTTGGTTACCACGAATCGAAAGTGCTGACATTGGCGCGTCTTACAGGCCGCACGCAGCTCTTTGCAATTGGATCGGTATTGGATGCAGCTCTTTGGTGTTTACAACAAGGCTCCATTGTTTCCTTTCTGATAGCTGCGTACTGGCTGTCAACTATAAAAAGCCATGCGCAACGCTTGCCTTAATAAGAGCACGTGATCTTAAATTCGACCTCACTGAAGGCAAGATTTCAGCAGAGTTCGAAGTCGGCTTTCGTCATGCCTCCCAAACAACCACCACGTAACGAGCCTGACGACAAAGACTGTCCTCCAAAGCCGAAACCAAAGGATTCTTCAAGTACGTACATCGATCACGCGCCAAACATCAAAGCCCGTGGGATGCCTCGTAGTTGTTATTTTTTTCGCTGTCTTCCTCCTTGCGTTTTAACCATCTAACCTAGATTTCCATTTCTTCTATAGTATTTAAAGATTACTGCATCATCTCGTAAAGTCAGAAGGTATGTACGCCATCTTTCGCTTCTATAATATGTCAAATTTAAACGTTCACTGTCAGTTTGTGGCGCCAGATTACACGGCGTTCACGAGGGCCACCAAAAAGAGAGAACTGACCATAATTTGTTTCGTGGCTCTTTACAAAGGCAATTAGGGTTTCGCGCTGCGCTAGCGCTAGGAGAAAGTGCTCTCGTCTTTCTGAGGATTTTGGCGCGGAATGCTCTTTTACAAACAAAATGTGCTTACAAAGCAACTTTCAATAACAATGCTGTGGAGAAAGCTTATGGTTCTAAAGAAGAAGTATGACCTGTTTTACAAAGTAAATTACTTAATTCTCTCTTAAAATTGTCGTCTTAAGTTCTCTCTTGAACTAATAAATCTCGGTTTTTCGGTTGGACATTTGTACTTAAATAGAAAAACCCACTTTTACTTATCAATATAAGGTCTTGGTAATCTTTGAGTGTGCAAACGCTGGATAGCGCTATCCACCGGATAAATCACTATCCAGCGGATTAACACTAACAAAACCAACTGAGTTATCCAGTGGATAGTGATTTATCCAGCGGATAGCGCGATCCATCGTTTGAAAAACTGGGGCCTGTTCTATAACTCGCCGTAAGATTTTTATATACAACATTTATACTTTCTGCAATACCATAAGGTATCACGACATAACGATTTGGGAGGCTTAGTATCAAAATGTGCTTACGAAGCAATTGTAAATAACAATGCCGTAGAGAAACATTGTCCTTTTGAAGAAAAAGTATGACCTGTTTTACAATAAAGCCAAAGTACATTACTTCATTCCCTCTCAAAATTGTTGTCTTAAGTTCTCTCTTGAACTACTAACTCTCCGTTTTTCCATAGTTAATAGACTATTACCTATGGTTTTTCGGATGGACATTTGTGCTTAGATAGAAAAACTCACTTTTACTTATCAATATGACGTCTTGGTAATCGATGAGTGTTAGAACTGTTCTATAACTCGCCATAAGATTTTTAAGCACAACACTTATACTTTCTGCGATTCCATTAGGTATCACGACGTAACGATTTGGGAGGCTTAGTATCACACATCCATTTTATAGTTTGTTGCAATCAAGCAATTTCAAGTATTGAACTGCAAAATAATTTGCGCGCCTTAATAGTGAAGTGCCTAACCAAAAAAACATCACAGTGGCCATGACATCTACAAAAGTTGGTCCATGTTCTTTAACTGGAGCCTACTGGTAGACACACTTTGACTTTCCATAATCGTAAAGTTGTTTAATTATAATTCGAAGATTCAGTTGCAAAATACTTCAGTGCAGTATTAAATAATAACTGACCCATGTTTTAATTACAAACAGTTCTTCGGGTTGTTTAATTTGACATTAACATCATAGATAACATTTTGATCTTCTAAATGGTCTTTCATGCAGGTACTGGTAAAAGAAGAAGACAATAGAAAAATTTGATGTTCAAGACACATTGCTGTGATTTCAAGATGATTTTGGACGACGGTAGAAGTCATGGGAGATGCAACTTTGTCACTTTGAAGCAGTGATCGACTTTCAATGTAGTTGATGAAGACAGCATCAAGCAAATATGTTATCTTGAATTTATAGCAATGTATTTGGTGTTTTGCGTTAAAAGAGTGGTCATCAACGATTCTCTCTGGAATTCATAGTGTAGTGTCCTCAATTTTATTGTAACAAGGATCCTGGGCAAAAATATAAACGTTTTCGTCGTCAACTTCAATGCATGGTGTTTGCCTTAAAATAGGAGAGGAAGGGGAAATCGATTGCAATGTCATTAGTGCCAAATTACGGTAATCGCAGGAAAGAGTTTGAGCGAGTCTCATTTGCCTGATATGGACTGTCATTTCCCTGAAAAATTGGAAACTGAGACGCGAGACGAGCTTAACAAATCAAGCCAGCACAGTAGTGAAAACAACCAAAACCAAAGGAAAAGAATGCTTCATTGACTAGGGCCGTTAAACGGTCACAGTTGATATCTTTCCAACCCACTGACCGAAACGTCTTCTTCTTTGCGACCTTGTTCTGATAAATAACTGCCTCGAGAAGTTTATCTAACAGAAAGAATGAGATTTGCTAGCGCACAGTCTGCATGGGTGACAGTGACCTTGTAACATGCATCATGAAAACACTTCCTGAAAAGAATAGCGCAATTTAACAAGCAAGGTCTAAATGCTTGTCCTCAAACACACATTTTAAAGAATCAAAGACCTTCGATTACAGTTTACTCGTGAGGCAGGCAGTGCGCATCGACATCTACTATAAACAATGCAATATTGGTTGCGTGACGTAGACCAAAATAGACGCTGATCATGCTTTGCAAGCAAAACTCATTACGGCTGCGATGAATAAAAGTGCTGAGATGGGCACGTTTTCAGGGCCATAAAAATGCAACAAGCGCAATTACAATCATTGCTATAATGTCAACATACACTATGAAAATAGTAAAGCACACGTCAGACACGCGCATTTGCAAAGAATGCTGCAAAATTGAACCCAGGGAATATGCACGACCATCAACGGCCTCACAATGTTTAAAAGATAAGCGAATATACGATCTTTAACATGTTCAGTGACGAGGGAAGTTCATTAGTGTCTTGTTTTCTCTGAGATTGGATTAAATACAACGAAAATTATGAGAGTTCAAGCGCATTCATCGAGACGAACACGCTGGAGCGTATCAAATGATTGTCCAACTGGTAGCGCGTTCTAGCCGCATGTCGCGATACAATTTATACTAACTTTTCTAAATGATCTTTCCAAAAACGTAGAACTCATTAATGACATAAATGAATAAGGAAGCCTAGAGACCAGACTGAAAGCAAAAGAAAAACGCAACACAAAATAAAAGAAATCCCTTTTAGTTCTGCAATCAATTGAGTGAACCTCTTGAAAAAAACCCTGCATTTCTGTTATGTCCAGAAATGGCGCTAATTATAAGCGCGTTGATTTCAATAAGCTTCCCCCCTTAACTTCAACATCAATCGTGTCTCGGGACACAGACAATGAACGCCAAAAAGTGTCCCAAAAATGCTGTTCCTCAAGTAACGATAAGCAGCTGCATTTACCCGAAACTAAAAATAACGCTACCCTTTACCATGACCTCATTGCTAGAAATAGTTAGCAAGTGCTGAGGGCGCTTTCCTTTTGTCAGAACTGGCCGGCCAGATCAGTCATTTTGAATAGAAAATGCAACAATTTTGAAGAGACACTAGCATGATAATCCCTCGCATTCTCCTGGAGGAGAACATATCATCCTCGAAGTGTGTTTATTTGAAAGCGTTGTAGAGTTAGCCCTACCAAATGCCCTGTCTGGCCCGTCAGTTCCCCCTGGCCATTAGGGCGCTTTCCATTTGACTTAAACGGACACTTCGTGTTGGATGTCAAAATTATGCGTGTATCTAATTAGGTGCATTTCTGACAAATTATGCCCTTGTTTATGCCGTATCGAGATATGATATGTTCCAAGATGTCGATCAGTGCGACAGACGAGGTTGTGTCAACTCAAGGTTAATGTTAAAAATCGCACGAAAGAGTTTCAGCGAGTCCCATTTGCCCGGCATGGATTGTCGTTTTCCTCAGAAATTGGCATCTGAGACGTTCATTAAGCCCATAGAGAAGCCAATGGTTGTTCAAGTTCGCAATGGAAACAACCAATCGCCACCTATTAGTTAGAAAAGACGAAGGAAAAGAATGCTTCATTGAATAAGAGCGTGAAATGATTACATGTGATATTGTTCCCACCCACTGACGCACACATAGACAGTTACCAAAAACAATGCAATGTTGTTTGCGCGACGTGGACCAAAATAGACGCTGAACGTGCTTCACAAGCAGAAATGATTTTGGTTACCACGAATCGAAAGTGCTGACATTGGCGCGTCTTACAGGGCCACAAAAAATGCAACAGGCGGCAATTACAATCACAATGATCTTCATAAAATTCATCACCAAAGGTGTGAATGATGGAGTAGCTTGAAGGTCAGGAAATCGCGCTTTCAGCAATCAATATGGGAAAGTCCTATCGAA
>NC_090881.1:30928154-30938154 GCF_036669935.1 Montipora foliosa
TAAGCCCTCAGTTGACCTAACAACTGTCGGTTTTATCATCGGACAATTGTACGCGGTAAATTCTGCTCTACTTTTCAAATATGGCGTCTTGTTGTCTTAATGTCTTGTGAAACGCTACAAGATTTTATTTTTTTTAACATCAATTCTTCCTGCGATTCCGCTGGGTATCGCACATAACGATTTGGGAACCTTGGCTTTAAACTTCCATTTTATAATTTGCTGCAATGAAGCCATTTTGTAAGATTGCACAGCGCTATAATTTCCGTGTCTTAACAGGGAAGTACTTGACGAAAAAACATCAGTTGTTATGTTAGCTACGACAGTTGGTTCACGTTCTTTTAGCCTGCTGGTATAAACAGCGTTTCTACCAGCTTGTGAAACAGTGTTGTCTACAGAAAAATTCATTCCCGATTCATTACTCAAAGGAATATTCCTCTCGTTGTTTTATCTTACGTTAACGTCACAGATCACAACTTGATCTTCTGAATCATTGTGGTTTTTCATGCAGGTCAACCAGTACAAAGACAGAAGTAGCTATTCAAGATATATTGCTGTAATTTCAAGAAGATGCTATTGTAGGCGTTGAGGCAATGGGAGATACAACTTTCAGTTTGCAGCAGCAGGCGAAATCTTCGTGATTGATTTTTAATAATGGAGATTATAATTGTAGCAAAATTTTGAATGCCTGCCTTTTTTTTTCGTTTCGGGACAAAAGATGGCTAATCAACGATGTCCAGTAGCATAGTATAGTGTCCTCAGCTGCATTGTAACAAGTTCCTTGACATAGAAATAAACCTTTTAAAAGTCAACTGAATTGATAATTCTTACTGTATGGTGTTTGAACTCTAAAGTAGGAGAAGAAAGGTTATACTAGTAATTCTCTACATTGCAATACATAGAAATCACTGACAAATTATCCACTTGTTTGTGCCCTATCGAGGTATGATATGTACCAAGATGTCGATCAGTGCAATATACGAGCTTGTGTAAACTCAAGCTTAATGTTAGAAATCGCAGGAAAGAGTTTCAGCGAGTCTCATTTGCCTGCCCTGGACTGTCGTTTTCCTGAGAAATTGGCATCTCACGACAATAATCAAGCCCACAGAGCAGCCAATGGTTGTTCAAGTTCGCAAAAGAAACAACCAATCGCCACCTATTAGTTAGAAAAGACGAAGGAAAAGAATGCTTCATTGAATAAGAGCGTGAAATGACTACACGTGTTGTTCCCACCCACGGACGCACAAATCGACAGTTACCAAAAACAATGCAATGTTGTTTGCGCGCCGTGGACCAAAATAGACGCTAAACGTGCTTCACAAGCAGAAATGATTTTGTTCACGGCAAATCGAAAGTACTGAGATTGGCACGTCTTACAGGGCCACAAAAATGCAACAAGCGGCAATTGTAATCACAATGCTCTTGATAAAACTAATCACGAAAGGTGAGAACGACGGAGTAGGGTGAAAGTAAGGAAATCGCACTTTCAGCGATCAAAATGGGAAAGTCCTACTGAAGCTCGCTAGGATCGGCCAAAGTCAAAATGGCAAGTATTCTGTTGCGTCTATCAAGGTAATGAAAAGCGCTGGCATCGATTGCTTTCCAACGATCACCAAGAAAAGGGGGAGTAACATTAGTATGGTCTTCTGTTGTGACAGAAGTTACTGACAAGACGCTTCTCCCCTTTTCCTAGAAAGGATGACGTCGTGATGTGGTAGATTTCAAACGCGTGAGGGTAAGAAACAGTTGGATGACAAGTCAGTGTAACTCAGGTTCAACCGATTACGCGGGACCTGTTCTGTCAAAGTGTGCACTCGTTCACTTTGTCCAAACATCAGAAATCAACTATGCCACCAAAAAAGAAGCACGAAACCAACACCACATCAACAGAAAGAACAGAAGGAGACAGTAGCCGATGATAATAACAACTAGGATTGTGATTGTAATGACGCTAAACTGTGGAATAGAGTTTCCGCTATTAGCTGGCTTATACGCACCGCTTGAGTGTGACTGGAGGTAACAAATCATGAAATGATGTTGTCTCAGTGAAAGTGATTTGTAAGCAAAAATCGCTGATAGCACGCAGCTCTTTGCAATTGGACCGATACAGGATGCAGCTCTTTTGTGTTTAGGACTACGCACCATTGAATTTTGTGGTGTCATTTGTATGTTTTTAGTGCCAATTGTTCCTGAACCAATCACGAGAGCCGTTCTAATAGCTGCGCCCAAACCCTAAAACATCATGCGCACTGCCTCCCTTAAACAAGAGCACATGATATCCGGTTTCACTCGTGAAGGCAAGTTTGAGTAAGGAGTTTAAAGTTGACTTTTGCCATGCCTCCCAAACCTTCAACAGCAAACCAGACCAGAGACCGTGGCTGTCCTTCAAATCCGAATGATAGATCCAGAGACCAAAGGGATTCTTCAAGTACGTTCACACATAAAAGCACGTAGATGTTATTTTTTCCGCGGTCTTGTTCCTTGCGTTTTAACAATCCTTTCTTTTATAGCGTATAGAGATAATAGCTGCATCATCCTGTAAAATCAGAAGGTATGTACGCTATCTTTTGTTTCTAGAATATGTCATATTAAACAATAACTGTTTTGTGGCGAGAGACGGAACACTTTGTAGGGTGCTTGCATATTCGAACGCAAGTTCACGAGGGCGAACAAAAAGAGAAAACTGACCGAGACTTATTTCGTGGCTCGTTACAAACACAATTAGGCTTTTCGCGCTGTAATGGCACTGGGGGAAAGTTCTCTCGCCTTTTTCGTCGATTTCGCCGCGGAAGGTCCTTCCACAAACATGTGCTTACGAAGCATTTGTAAGTAACAATGCTCTTAAAATTGTTGACTCAAGTTCTCTCTTGAACTACTAACTCTAGGCTTTTCGATTGGACAATGATTTGTACTTAGATAAAAAAGTTCAGGTTTATTTTTCAATATAAACTTAACGACTTGGTGTTCTATAACCATTCGAACTGTTCGATTACTTGCCATACGATTTAATTTAAGCTTACAACATTCATTATTTCTGCGACTTCATAAGGTCATCGCACATAACGATTTGGAAAGCTCAGTTTTACAAGTAAACAACCACAGGCATTTTATAATTTGCTGCCATCAGCAATTTAACCAGCGAAATGACTTGCGCGCTTTAACTGTGAAGTACAGTGTATTTGACGAAAAAACGTCACAGTGGTTATGTTAGCTACGAGTACGACAGTTAGTCCCTCTTCCTTTCGCCGGCTAGTTGTGCCTTTCCATGATTGTAAAGTTGTCTGATTAAGTTAAAACCTATTTGGTGCATAACACACTGACTCATTTTGCATTTAGAAACAGTGTTGTCTAAAGAGAAATTCATTTACGATTCAGTAATCAAAGGAATATGCCTAAGGTTGTTTTTCAAATATGGCGTCTTGGTGTTTTTGACGGTTCTGCCACACGCCATAAGACTTTTATGTACATTAAATTCTTCTTGTGATTCTCCTGGGTATCGCACATAACGATTTGGGAAGCTTGGCGTTAAACGTCCATTTTATAATTTCTTTCCATGAAGCGATTTTAAAGGATTGCTCAGTGAAATAATTTGCGCGCCTTCGCAGGGAACGAAAAAACATCACAGTTTTATGTTAACTACGACAGTTGGTCCATATTCTTGTAGCCTGCTAGTAGTGTCTTTCTATGCTGGATTGTAAAGTTGTCTGATTATAGTTCGAAGATTCAGTTGAAAACTATTTGGAGTACTACACAATAACTAACCCATTTTTCATCTAGAAAACAGCGTTGTCTAAATAGAAATTCCATGATTTCCGATTCAGTACTCAAAGGAATATGCTTAAGGTTGTTGTTTAATCTTACGTTATCGTCACAGATTGCAACTTGATCTTCTAAATCATTGGGGTCTTTCATGCAGGTCAAAGACTGAGGACAAAAGAAGAAGTCGCTATTCCTGATACATTGCTGTAAGGAAATGCTATTGTAGACGTTGAGGCTGTGGGACATACAAGTTTCAGTTTGAAGCTCCAGGCGAAATCTATATGATCGACTTTTAATAATGTAGATGATAATTGTAGGAAAAAATGAATAACTGCCTTTTTGCGTTTCGAGACAAAAGATGGTTAATCAACGATGTTCAGTGGAATAGTATAGTGTCCTCAACTACGTTGTAACAAGTTCCTTGACATTGAAATAAACCTTTTAAATGTTAACTGAATTGATAATTCTTAATGTATGGTGTTAGAACTTTAAAATAGGAGAAGAAAGGGTATACTAGTAATCCTCGAGAATGCAATACATAGAAATCCTAGAGAAGGTCGATTACAAAGTGATCACTGACAAATTATCCACTTGTTTGTGCTCTATCGAGGTATGATATATACCAAGATGTCAATCAGTGCAACAAACGAGTTTGTGTAAACTCAAGCTTAATGTCAGAAATCACTGGAAAGAGTTTGAGCGAGTTTCATTTGCCTGCCATGGACTGTCGTTTTCCTGAGAAATTGGCATCTCACGACAATAATCAAGGCCACAGAGTAGCCAATGGTTGCTAAAGTTCGCAATGAAAACAACCAATCGCCACCAATCAGTTACAAAGAAAAAGAATGCTTCATTGACTAAGAGCGTGAAATGATTACACTTGACATTGTTCCCATCCACTGACGCACACATCGACAGTGAACAAAAACAATGCAATGTTGCTTGCGCGACGTGGACCAAAATAGACGTTAAACGTGCTTCACAAGCAGAAATGATTTTGGTTACCGCGAATCGAAAGTGCTGAGATGGGCGCGTCTTCGCACAGGGTCACAAAAATGCAACAAGCGGCAATTACAATCACAATTCTCTTCATAAAATTGATCACGAAGGGTGAGAATGATGGAGTAGCTTAAAAGTCAGGAAATTGCGCTTTCAGCAATCAAAATAGGAAAGTGCTATCGAAGCTCCCTCCTAGGATCGGCCAAAGTCAAAATGACAAGAATTCTGTGGCGTCTATAAAGGAAACCAAAAGTCCTGGCATCTATTGCTTTCTAAGCTACTGACAAGATGCTTCTCCACATTTACAAGAAAGGATGATGCCGTGATGTAATTTCGAACGCGTGCTACAAAAGCGCTGGAATCGTTTGTTTTCTAACTATTAACAATAAAAGGGTGAGGAACATCAGTCAGTTAGATATTGTTGGGTCAGTTCAAATAAACTTCAACCAATCAGGCGCAACCTTTTCTGTCGAAGTGTCGTTACCTTGCGCATCACTTACTCGCATTTGCTCAAACGTGGAAACTATGGCACTAAGTTCGTCACAAATGCAAAAGTACTCATCATCACAGTATCCCTAAAGGAGTTATAATCATTCATTTTTAACTTGCAAAAACAGACATATTCCACAAGGACAATCGAATAAATGATCCTTGTTTGTTTTGAAATATTCGGTGGCATAAAATTGCAAGCAATTTAAATTACAAAATGTTGCTTACCACGTAACAAACTGAAAAATGGAAGCGGAGAATATTTCAGTGAGACGATACGTCTTTGGACAGATCAACATTAAGGAAAATGAAAGTCCGCCTCTACCGTTCAGCTGGAGCGGCGCAAATTTCGATAATTAGCTACAAACTCTTTCAAACAAAATCTAAAATTGCTTACAAGGCGAAAGCACTTTACTCGGCTTGCGCACCCTTCAGATGTAAAGCTGGTACAAAAGCATTGTTCTAGGAAATTAGGTAAGCACTCAAAAAAGGCATCGAAAAAGCATGGCTAGTGCATTTTATGTCTCCAACAGTTTTTCTTTGTTTTACTAAGAAAATATGTTACATATAAGTAAACAATTGTCAATTTCGTGTCAAACCCAAGTGGTTCAGTTGCAATTGGCTGAAGAGCAGGCCGACCCAAGGTGACAAAATAAACATAGATGTATTCTCTCATTTGATCAATTTATCACAAAAGGTGATAATGATGAAGTAGCTTGAAATTCTCGAAAGCGCAATTCCAGCAAAGCCCAAATGAAGCTCCCTCCGTCCCTTTCTCTAGAATCGGCCAGTGTCAAAATGACAAGTATTCTGTAGCGTCTATCAACGTAATGAAAGGCGCTGGCATCGATTGCTTTCTAACGATTACAATAAAAGAGGAAGGAACATTAGTGTAGTCTTCTGTTGAGACGCAAGTTACTGACAAGACGCTTCTCTGCTTTTCCAAGAAAAGATGATGCCGTGATGTAATTTCGAACGCGTGAGGGTAAGAATCAGTTGGATATTGACGAGTTAGTATAACTCAGTTTCCAACGATTAGGCGCGACCTGTTCTGTCAGGAGTCCGCTCGCTTTTCTCCAAACACTATGACACCAAAAAACAAAGCACGAAACCAGCACACCAACAACAACAAAAAGAACAGAAGGAAACAGCAGCCGATGGTAATGACTACAAGGTTTGTGACTCTAATGGCGCTCAACCGCGGATTAGACTTACCGCAATTCAATGGCCCCTACGCACCGCTTGAGTGAATTGATGTAATGATGTTGTGCCAGTGAAAATGATTTGTAAGCAAAAATCCCAGATAGCACGCAGATGTTTGCTACTGGATCGGTATTGGATGCGGCCCTTGAGTTTAGGACTAGGCTCCACTAATAGGTGCGTCATCGCTGTCAACGGTAACACATCGTGCACAAATTTCAGCAGCGTTCGAAGTCGACTTTCATCATGCCTCCCAACACACCAACAATTAACAAGCCTACAGACCCTAAACCGGATAACGACGATTCTAAAAGTAGGTACACTGATCACGGGTCAAACATAAAGGCCCGTTGGATTCCACGTAGTTGTGAACTTTTCCGCTGTCTTCTTCCTTGCGTTTTAACATGCATCTAACCTACATTTCCCTTTCTCCGATAGAATATAAAGAATGTCAGTGCATCATCTTGTAAAGTCAGAAGGTATGAACGACATCTTTCTTTTTTACAATTTGTTAAATTTAAAGGTCATTGTTTTCCTCTTATTTTAAGGATTTCGCCACGGAAGGTTCGTCTGCTAGTAAAATGTGCTTACGAAGTAATTGCAAATAACAATGCCGTAGAGAAACATGCTTTTGAAGAAAAAGTATGACCTGTTTTACAATAAAGCCAAAGTAGATTACTTCATTCTGTCTTTAAATTGTTGTCTTAAGTTCCCTAGGGCTTGAACTAATAACTCTCCGTTTTTCGGATAGACATTTGTACTAACATAGAAAAAATCACTTTTACTTATCATTACCACGTCTTGGGGATCGATGAGTGTTACAACTGTTCTATGACTCGCCATAAGATTTTTGTGTACAACAATTATACTCTCTGCGATTCCATTTGGTATCACATATAACGATCAAGGAGGCTTAGTATTAAACACCCTCGTGTTTTTAAGGATTTCGCTACGGAAGGTACCTTTGCTAACAAAATGTGCTTACGAAACAATTGTAAATAACAATGCCGTAGAGAAACACCCTTTTGAAGAAAAAGTATAACATGTTTTACAATTAAGCCAAAGTAAACTACTTCATTCTCTCTCAAATATTTGTCTTAAGTTCTCTCTTGAACTAATAACTCTCCGTTTTTAGGATGGACATTTGTACTTAGATAGAAAAACTCACTTTTCCTTATCAATATGACGTCTTGGCGATCGATGAGTGTTAGAACTGTTCTATAACTCGCCATAAGACTTTTTAGTACAACATTTATACTTTCTGCGATTCCATTAGGTATCACGACATAACGATATGGGAGGCTTAGTATCAAACATCCATTTTATAGTTTGTTGCAATCAAGCAATTTCAAGTATTGAAATGTAATTTGCACACCTTAACAGTGAAGTGCTTAACCAAAAAAACATCACAGTGGTCATGACATCTACGAAAGTTGGTCCATGTTCTTTAACTGAGGCCTACTGGTAGACACACTTTGACTTTCCATAATCGTAAAGTTGTTTAATTATAATTCGAAGATTCAGTTGAAAAATACTTCAGTGGAGTATTAAATAATAACTGACCCATTTTTTAATTACAGTTCTTCGGGTTGTTTAATTTGACATTAACATCATAGATAACATTTTGATCTTCTAAATGGTCTTTCATGCAGGTACTGGTAAAAGAAGAGGACAATAGAAAACTTTTA
Source organism: Montipora foliosa (assembly GCF_036669935.1). Taxonomy (NCBI): domain Eukaryota; kingdom Metazoa; phylum Cnidaria; class Anthozoa; order Scleractinia; family Acroporidae; genus Montipora; species Montipora foliosa. The sequence continues at coordinate 30,936,287 of NC_090881.1, forward strand.
ATGTTCAAGACACATTGCTGTAATTTCAAGATGATTTTGGACGACGGTAGAAGTCATGGGAGATGCAACTTTGTCACTTTGAAGCAGTGATCGACTTTCAATGTAGTTGATGAATACAGCATCAAGCAAATATGTTATCTTGAATTTATAGCAATGTATTTGTTGTTTCGCGTTAAAAGATCGGTCATCAACGATAATCTCTGGAATTCATTGTGTAGTGTCCTCAATTCTATTGTAACAAGGATCCTGGACAAAGAAATAACCGTTTTCATCGTCAACTTTAATGCATGGTGTTTGCCTTAAAATAGGAGAGGAATGGGAAATCGATTGCAATGTCATTAGCGCCAAATTACGGTAATCGCAGGAAAGAGTTTGAACGAGTCTCATTTGCCTGACATGGACTGTCATTTCCCTGAAAAATTGGAAACTGAGACGCGAGACGAGCTTAACAAATCAAGCCAGCATAGTAGTGAAAACAACCAAAACCAAAGGAAAAGAATGCTTCATTGAATAAGGCCGTTAAACGGTCACAGTTGATATTTTTCCAACCCACTGACCGAAACGTTTTCTTCTTTGCGACCTTGTTCTGATAAATAACTGCCTAGAGAAGTTTATCTAACAGAAAGAATGAGATTTGCTAGCGCACAGTCTGCATGGGTGACAGTGACCTTGTAACATGCATCATGAAAACACTTCCTGAAAAGAATAGCGCAGTTTAAGAAGCAAGGTCTAAATACTTGCCCTCAAACACACATTTTAAAGAATCTAAGATCTTCGATTACAGTTTACTCACGAGGCAGGCAGTGCGCATCGACATCTACTATAAACAATGCAATATTGGTTGCGTGACGTGGACCAACATAGACGCTAATCATGCTTTGCAAGCAAAACTGATAACGGCTGCGATGAATAAAAAGTGCTGAGATTGGCACGTTTTCAGGGCCATAAAAATGCAACAAGCGCAATTATAATCATTACTATAATGTCAACATACACCATGAAAATAGTAAAGCACACGTCAGACACGCGAATTTTCAAAGAATGCTGTAAAAAATGAAACCAGGGAATATGCACAACCATCAACGGCCTCACAATGTTTAAAAGGTAGCGAATATGCGATCTTTAACATGTTCAGTGACGAGGGAAGTTCATCAGTGTCTTGTTTTCTCTGAGATTGGATTAGATACTATGGAAATTATGAGAGTTCAAGCGCATTCATCGAGACGAACACGCTGGAGCGTCTCAAATGACTGTCCAACTGGTAGCGCGTTCTAGCCGCATGTTGCGATACAATTTATACTAACTTTTCTAAATGATCTTTCCAAAAACGTAGAACTCATCAATGAACTAAATGAATAAGGAAGCCTAGAGACCAGACTGAAAGAAAAAGAAAAACGCAACGCAAAATAAAATAAATCCCTTTTAGTTCTGGAATCACTTGAGTGAACCTCTTGGAAAAAAAACCCTGCATTTCTGTTCTTATGTCCAGAAATGTCCCTAATTATATGCGCGTTACTTTCAATAAGCGTCACGAAGTGTCCCCTTGCTATTCTCCCCAACTTCAACATCACTCATGTCACGGAATACGGACAAAAAATGTCACAAAGTGTCCCCCAAATGCTGCTCTTTAAGTTAAGATTAACTGCTTCATTTACCCAAAGCTAAAACTAACGCTAACCTTTATCCTTTGGACCTCATTGCTGCCGGGAAATAGGTAGCAAAGGCTTAGACTTAGAGAGACACTTCGTGTTGGATGGCAAAATTGGGTGTGCATCTCATTAGAAAGGAAAAGAAAAGGAAAGGAACTTAATTTAAGTGTCTAGTCGTTCTAGCGCTGGAGCGCTAATTGGGGACACTGTAAACTGAAA
>NC_090881.1:30943154-30955654 GCF_036669935.1 Montipora foliosa
CCCAGCAGAGTTTCCAACACGAGATGCATCACTGAGTCGGCCAACCAATTACTGAAGATATCAATACACCAAAGGAAAGTTGCCGACTCTTGTTGTTGGATAAATCCACTTAAATCCATCTCCGTTTCGTAAAATTTCTGAAACCTCAGTTGCAGTATTCCGGCACAAAGGCACAAGTCCTGACATTAGGCTAATTGTAAGAATAGAACTCAATCTATACGGATCACAGCGATCAGTCTCACAACAATCCTAATGGAACAGGCACAAAGTCGCATTGCACATCGCATGCAAGTTTAAAAATACAAAACCGTCATATGCTACACGTACATAAGCATTTAAGTACCTTAGAATCCTATCTTCACAATTTGCTGTTCCGTTTCCCAGGAAAGTCGGATTCCTTTCAATTCAACAAATGCGCAAAGTACTATTGCGCCCGTTTAAAGCTGTCATCAAATCGCGTCATCAATGGGCGCTGTCTTCATTATCTCATTTTATAATCATCAATCATCGAAAGTCCCTTAGGATACAATAAATTTGCCCGTTGGCCTTTAGAAACAACAATGTAGCTTCAGAAAACCTATAAAAATATACATTTGGGTAATTTAAATTATTTTGCTTCAGTTCAATTATTTTTTAGGTGAAAAATTCAAGCTAGAATTCCTCGAATGACACTGGGGTTTGAAGGATGAATGAAAAATATTTCCGATGGAGTGCTGACATGTACGAAAATGCGACAAGCAAGTGCAGTGAGCGCGCGCAACCACTGTTCTTTCCGCTAAACCAGTTGAAGCGATTATAGTCGGTGCTTATGAAAACAGTGTTCTAAGTCATTTTAATTTTGGTCGACAGGTAAGGATCATAGGAGAACAGACTAGTATTAATGCGACGTTCATCTCAACTTCAAATGCTAAGTGCCAAACTGCGTCTCGGCTTCCATGATTGACTCCACCTCCGGAAAGTGAATTGGAGTTTTTGTTTTGTTCACAGCTCGAATATCACTATGATATTCGTTTAGAGGTTCTTCAGTAAAAAGATTCGCACAGATTCCATCGCTTTCCATCGGCGGTGAGTTCGAATATACGAATGTACCGTGGGGACCAAAGATGCTGATTAGTAGGTTATGTCACGCATCACCTCAGCGTGGGAAGTTTAAATGATGAAAACCAAAACAAAGTTTGGCACTTGGAGCTTGAAGGCGAGATTCCGCAGAATTATGAAAATCGCAATAATCAGAGTTAACTCTGCAGTAATCTACTTCCAGCCAATGTCTTCTAAAACGTCCTCAAGGTCCAACTTACTGGCATTTAACCTGTTCAACAAACAGGCTTTATTCATACATATGATTCATAAGACGATAACAGACATAGCCTAAGCCTATTATGTCGCCATTCTACCTGACGTTTTAGAAGTTTCAGCCCAGACCACAGAATCGTTCAAAACACACGCTTCATCTCTAAGGGAGGAGGGGGGGGGGGGGGGGTTGGGTGCAGGAAAGCTGATACAGGACAAAGGTACAGTCACAAGGGAGATATGACATTTCCAACAAGATCACTGTCTCAAAATAGCCACTTCTATAGGACGAGTCAGTCTGTTTCGGTTTAGTTTGCAAGTTTCAGCACTTGGTCTAGAGTGGGTGGATATTTATGTGGTCTAATCGGTCCAGATGTACATTAAAATTAGAATTTAAAAAGCAAGTCCATCAAATATTTTGGCAATTTTAATACGATATTTACACGTTTCAACTTTGGTCCCTGTGTAGCAAAACAACACAGAAAAGCAGTAGTGTCAGTTCTATAAACACAAATTTTGCCATAAAACAAAGTCAACATTTTAATTCCTCCAGAAAGAGCAAGCCTATTCAGCACGAGATTGCTACTTTACATGACATGGATATTATAGATATGTATATATATGAGTAATAATATCTGCTGTTGCTTAATCACTGCTGCGGTTGTTCGTGAAGAGAGATGAGGGTCGGCTGGCTTTATATTACATCTCCAAAAGCCTGAACAAAATCTGCTTATTGAAAACAACCGATTAAAAAAGGCCCAGAACATCTTCTTGATGTTGTCTGGAAATTATAGACTAACCACTGGTACTTTTTCAAATCACTCTCTGCCTCATGAATTTCAAGCATAGTAAGCCACCTTAAGAAACCAAGGAAACTTTTTTCCACGAGTGAAGAAAACACACCATTAAGACATTGAAAAATTGACTGGTGTTTTTGTTTATAAGCAAAGTTCACTTGAAAAGGTCTGCTGGTCAGCAGCTATTGACATTGCACTGCGCTGTTGCTGTTGTTTGCAATTGTGTTTGCCTTTTGCTCGGGGTTTACTGCCATTTGCTTTTGCTTTTGCCCCAAGCACCTTTATCTTTCACTACCTTTTCCTCAAGTTTTGTTTAGGAAGGATATTACTGAGAGTGGTCTGCATTTACATTTTGTTCAACATACGTCAAATTCTCTTCCCTAGTTGTGTGTGGCACTACTGCAATAATGAGAAATACACTTCCAGATACTTCTTTACTGGCAGGGCACGATCACCTAGATTTAGTGTTACCAGCAATGAAATATAATCTGGCAACATTATGTAATGACCAGTATCAGATAATGGAGAGAAGATCAACACACTGACCACTTAGAGGCCATTTTTCAAGTTGTGGTGGAGTATGAAACTAAAATTAACATACGTAATTATATCAAAGTGTAACAGTGGATGGGAATGCTATATGTACAAATGTTTGCTCTGAAACTCTCTTATAATGTTGACATTCCCAATACTGTTCTGTTCCTCATCACTGTTCTTTCTAGTTAGCTTCACAATAATCATTTCTAAAAATTATACTACAGCCAAAGGTTTCAACATTAAAATTAAGATTAAGAGGTTGACAATATGGATGTGATACATACTGTACTTGCTGATCATCTTCTGTTTTTTGTTCATTTATAGCAAAAAGTCTCTTAATGGGGACATAGTTTTTCAGTGAGTGATTAACCCATTGACTCCCAGGGGTTTCCCATTGATGAGTAAAATCGTCTAGCGTTAGGGTAAAATATTAAGTCTGGCCGGTTTAGGCCGGTTTGGACATCAAAGGGTTAATGGGGACATAGTTTTTCTGTGAGTGATTAACCCTAACCCTAACCCATTGACTCCCAGGGGTTCCTCATTGACGAGTAAAATCGTCTGGCGTTAGACAGAGTAAAATATTCTGGCATTGGACAGAGTAAAATATTAAGTCTGGCTGGTTTAGGCTAGTTTGGACATCAAAGGGTTAAGCCATTCAAATTTTACTCTGGCTAACACCAGACGATTTTACTTGCCAATTGGGGGCACTCTAAGTATGAATGGGTTAAACTGTGCTATGTCAGAACTGATCAAAACTCACAAAACAAACACCAAAACAAGCGTAAATTAACTAGGTGCAAAAGAATCAATGGCATCTTTCCACCTAAGAGTACAATGTATGTAACTTCCCAAACTAGGATGTAGCCAGCAAAATCTTTTTTATCAACCTACACACAACATTTTATTGCGATAACTATCAGTAAAGGAAGTAATAATTAAGATAATGTACAACAAGGGTCTTACTTAAGTTTTGAAGATCTTGGCCATCAGTGATGTCAAAGCTTCTTATCAGCCATAATGTCAACTCTCACTGAAAAACAAATTGAAATTCACATGAAGGTACATCCAGCAACCTTTCTGATCATTCAAGAAACACAAATCCTCAAAATAATATTACACAAGATTAAAGGTTATGCACATAAATTATACCCCACTTAGTTTTTTGGGTCATAAGTTATAATTATGTAAATGGAAGAAAACTGAAAAGGAATAGGTTGGTGGAGCATGGAAAAAAACTGATCCCTGCAAACAGGCATAATGCATGGGAGGGAAACCTTTCAAGCAAAAATGTCTAAGTGCACTTGAGTGATTCCCATGTTTCAAGATTGGTTGCAAAAATGACAGACTTCAAGTCCTTTCAAAAGGAAAAGTGCACCGATCCATCAAGTACTCTTGCTTTTATGACAATAATAAAAAAAATAACAGGGCCATACTATATTCTCAAACACCAGGGGAATCTTGATTGCCTAAATAACAATAAAATCACTCAGAGATTCCAACTCTCTCTTGCTTTTGGCTAGAAACCTCCCATCTTTGGCAAGTATCCACCTTAAATCTTTTCCATTTTCTACAACTTTCCTCTCGCAAAGGAAAATGACAACGTCACTTCTAGTACAATTGCAATCGTTAGTAATTTTTAATGGTTTTTTACTGCTTCTTTTACCTTGAGAGCATCGCAGCGCGAATCAGGAAACTACATTGACTTCTTGCTACGTTGATGTTTATTCACAAATGGGTTTGTTCCTAAGATGTAGAAAATGGAATCTTAAAGGATTATAAGTTTATGTATTTTTTTCCTGGGGAGAATGCTCATGGCCCCTTAGAAGCTACCACCTTTGAATCTCATGGTCAAAGCTTTAATTAATTCTTCCTATCGATCTGGTAAAGCAAAATTAGTTTTTACGCGAAGAAAATGTCACGTATTGTAAACTACGCCTAAGAAGTAATTCAAGTGCCTTTTTTATTGTAACTGTGTTTAGGATAGAGTTTTTTGAATCAAAACTCAAGGAAAACTCAGCCTTCGCCACTATCAATATTAAGTCATAAACATATTCCTTTAACTTTATCGGAACATGCAAGATTAAGTTAAAGGTAAGGAAAATCTGATGGCTCTACAGTGGTGAGAGATTTCAACTCAATGAAATCGTAAATAGTGAAGTTTTAATTGAAGAAGTTAAGCTTTAATAAAGGTGAGTTTTCAAGCCGCAGTCTTGCAGTCAGTGGAGAGTTTCAGTTGACAATTGCGAAGTTAGCGCTAACCGTTTATGCAGATTTCCCTATGAACAAAGAGGCCTTTTTTTCTTCGGCTATTCTCTTGTTTTTGACGCAATTAAACGTTGTATACTTTAATACTCACCAATTGATCACCTCAACATTTTGAGCGAGTACACGTGGCTCGGGGATTTGCCTGGTGTCAGATTAAAATGAACGGTGTAGGTAAATTTTTTTACCGTTTTAAATCTTAGAGACAAATTAGCTCAACCAATTTGTTTGCAACACCTTAAAATATCCATCCTTAGGGAAAAGCTCTATTCTATCCTTTCCTCTCTGATAGTTGGCCGCCATTACAGCGTTCAAAACCAATTTACCTCGCTTTCATGTTATTGTTTTTCTGAACCAATGCGCATAAAGGTCAAAAATAGTAACAGCAATGAAATTTTCAACACAAACAAGATATTTTCGAAGTATCTAGTTATGAGAGTGTATTTATGTTGACTAAGAAATGTAGATCCCAGGCATGATTTGATTAAAAAATATGAAAGTGGTGAATGATTAGTTCTTTTGGAATAAGACTTTGTTTGTTTACAGAATAAGAACGGCTTAAGGACCAGTTTACATGAGGTGGCCTGGCCTGGTTATAGTTCTTGGTAAATGTTAGTCTGGTTTTACATAATGGGTGTGTATTTACGCTCATTGCTTTTAAATCAGTCAAGGATACCAAGGAATATTTTTGTATCAAAAGTTATATCCAGTGTAGCTTTTTACAGAAGGATGACTATGCCTGCATGCACTCTTTTTAATGAACAAAACAAAGGACCAAGCCTCCTGAGTATTGGGAAAACAAAATGTACAAGCCGAAAAGGTCTATTGCAAATGAAATCTAATTGAGAGTATAAACGAGAAAAACAGATAAAATCATATGAAGTTTATAAAAGTGTATACTTAATCAGGATGCCTTTCTTCATTTTGAAGATAAGACATTCGAAATTAGAGGGGGTTTTATTTTTGGCAAAAAAGATGGAAACTTTACACAAGATTCTTGTCATACTGGTTTGCAAAGACTTCTCAAACTCAGGCCCCAATCTTGGCTAGCAGGCCAATAAACCTTTTTATTAAAACAGATCAACATCTTATCTAAGAAAATAGGCATTTCACAAGGTCTTCGTACCCTGCTTGCAGAGGGTTTTTAGCTTCTTGCTTTTGTTTAGCTTGTCCCTTTAAATGCTATTGTTTGCAAAAAAAAAAAACAAGCAATGGTAAAGACACTCACTGCCATTAAGGATGTGCCAAGCAAAAGCAGGAAGAGATATCTGATATGTAAACCAGCCAGTCTTCCAGGGCTGGCTTGCTTCATAGGAAGTGCTGCATAGTTAGTTCCCTGACCCAGCCACAGTGAAATAAAAATAAATAGACAATAACTAAAGCTTTGTGATGTCAAAATGGCATAAAATAGTCTAAAATTAACTATCTTAACTCTGGGGTCAGTTCACATTAGGGCCGTTTATGCGAGAGAAAATAAGCCGCGGTTTACTCTGGCCGCAGCTTACATAAGACACGAACACCCTGTAAAAATGGTACAAATTCTACGTTCACGGTTTTCTCAAGCCGTGGTTTATCCTGGCCTGGGAATTTATATTATGTACGCCGCAGCCAAAGTAGGCCACGGCTTATTTTCTCTCGTATAAACGGCCCTATTAAAACTAGCATAGCTGTGATAAATCTAACATTTTTGCACTTGTGTCCAGAAATACACCTTAATAGTTGACATCCAGCACAGTGTCCCATTAAGTAATAAGTCATTGCTGCCTATTTGCAACAATAACATAAGGGTAAAGGTTAGCATTATTTTTAGCTTAGGGCAAATGCATATGTTTATCCTTACTTGAGAAACAGCATTTTGGGGACACTTTGTGACATTAATAATTTATTATTATCAATGTTACAATTCCAAGACATGAGTGATGTTGAAGTTGGGGAGAAGAGCAAGCAGACACTTTGTGATTCTCAATGAAATCTATGTGCACCTAATTAGGGGCATTTCTGCACATATCTGCATTTTTTGGTTCAAAGAAAGAACACAGTGAATTAACTCACATGCAAAATACACAAAAGAAATTTTCATTGAAACATTCTTTTAATTGAGTGGTGCCTTGACATATGGGTAACTTCATAACCAAATAAAGCTGTATCAATAATAATTAATTATTTACGTGACCATGAAGGGAATTGTTCTGCTATTAAATAATATGCTAGTATGGGGCAACATTAAGAGACTTCGCTTCCATTGTGAGTGTTTTCAAAACTTTATTGTGATCAGGAGATAATGTACTCTGTGTAATGATGTGCACCCTGGATGCTTTTTTATGACATCTTAGCTAAATTAACCCCCTTAAATACACACTTTTCACAATCATCATTATACGGCTTCACAACACAACTTAAAGTAGTTCTACTGACCTGGTTGGAACAGTATTCAATAATATTTAACTCATTATAAGTTCACTATCTCTATAAAAACGTTTACTACATCATTGTAACTTACTGTTACAAAATATTAACAACACTTTTACCAGATGGTAACTTCATTGCCAAAATCTTGTGTTTTTATCTCAGTAGTTTAACTTTGAAGTTATCTTGGGTATCAGTTCCTGTATGTTTTTTTTTTTTAATTTCAAGTTGTAAATTTCCATATGAGCAATTTAGAACTATACAGGAGCTCATTCAAAATGTGTCTGTGCATTCCAGATCGAACTGGGATTTGGGAGTCAAGCTGGTTTTTTGGAGAGGGGAAAACCGGAGAAAATAAATTGAAACAATTTTTTTTTTGCCACACTCAAAAAACCATGGTCACATTTCAAATCGACCATGTTGGAATGAAAAAGCCAATAAGTCATTAACAAGACAAGAATGCAAAAATCAATGGAAATATACAGGTATTATAAGGTTAGTTTCTGGTTTTTGAGGTTATCTGTACTAAGAGAAGTCAATGCACAATATACTGACATTTCTGAGTTTGACATTGACACTGACATTTCCTGAGTTTGATAGTTTGTGAAAATGAGTGAAAATAGTATTTAATTCCACAAAATACAGTTAATTTCTCAGCTATTTAAATGTAATTGTTCTTTTACAGGGGCCACAGAGTACATTTGAAAGTGGGGGGGGGGGGAAGGGGTGGAAGGTTTTGGTATGGATCACGGAGGTGTGAGGGGAGGGGGAAAGGTTTAGGAGAAAACAACACCATAGAAAAAAGTGGGGGGGGGGGGGCTGTAGACCCCCAGCTCCCTCCCTCTCCATGGCCCCTGCTTCATTATTTCATAGCAGGGAAAAACTTAAAATAATGGGTAAAGAACCCCTTTAACTACAGCTGCAACACAATATCTCAACTTTTAAAACACAATGGTGAAATTCTTGTAAGGAAATGTGTAGTGTTATGTGCTCAAGCTGTTGCAACATGTTTGAGCTTGGCTGAAGACTGTTAATGCAATAATGTTCACATAATAAGGAATATTAGAAGGACAGACATGTGATGCGCTGGCATGTGTGTGTGTGTGTGTGAAGTCCTGAACCAAAGATTTGTCTTTCATGTTAAAACAGCCTTGCTGTCTAATTACACTATTATTTAAATGACCCAAAGATTAATCACCTTTACAATGATCATTCTTTTTACAATACCTCAGCTCCTACTTACATTTAAATAAACAATGAAATTTATTTCCAACATGGACGAAACTTTTCATCATCATGTTGTACAAAGAGAAGTAACAAAAATGCAGCATGAAGTTCTTATTTAACTACTATTTACTATCGCTGCTGCTCCACAAAAGTCATAGCTGAGATCATTGGCTGCGTAAGAGAGGGAGGCAGAGACTGAACACCATCAAGAATATTTGCTGTGATGCTACTCATCCTGTGACAACAAATAATGCAAACAACATATTTACAACATTTGCAAAAATGAAGGTATTTTTAATACTAACATAATTAAACTAGGGAAAACGAAAATGAAGCAGTTTGAAATTAATGACTGAAAAGGCAAAATATTTACAAAATTAAAAACTATCAACCCTTTGACACCCAAACCAACCTAAACCAGTATTTTACTCTGTCTAATGCCAGATGATTTTACTTGTCAATGGGGAACCCCTTGGAGTCAATGGGTTAAATTCAACATTATTGAGTAATTTTGAACAAACCCGTCATGATAGACCTTGCACACCTTAAAGAAATAAGATTAAAATTAAGAAAAAATAAGCTGCATCTCAATAACTTAACTTCATTAATTTAACAAAGTACATTGTACTTTGAACAGCTCTTTCAAGGAAGGAATACGGTAACTTTATGATCTTGCACTTCACTGTTAAATGCAATCCAAAAACATATCAAGTACACTCTTTTGACTAACCATTCTTTTTGGTTCTGAGGCAGCTTTGGAACAGAATCTTTATCCTCTGGAACCAAGCCAGCTTTCAGACTTTTGAAATTGGATTCAATATTCTTTTTATAGTCTGCTAAGGGGGTCCCTGCTTGATTTGCAGCTTGCTGTCAAGGGAAAAGAAGCACTGTATTAACACTATAAACTCCCCATTTCAAACTGAAAACCCCGCAGTGTTAACAAAGGTGCAATAGGGCTGAAACTTTATCACATGACCAACAAGTAGAGCATCTATTTCTCTCTGTGCTTCTAACTCTCAGGCCACCACAATGCTGCTGTCAGCAACCCTGTAGATGATAGTGCAAGTCTAGAACTGAACTTCATCCAGATACTTAGGTGAGAGGCAAGCATTTTGATTTCATACATGTACATGAAACCATTGTCATACACTGTCAAGAAAATTAAAACAAATTTGAGCTATAATTAGCAATTAGACCCATTGACCTGTGGCCCTTGAGGGTGAAGGGTCTCATAATTATTGTTTTAGTATCACCCAACTAGTCGGACAGAAAAGGCAATAATAAAGTTAGCAAATGCAAGTTAAAGAAATATTTATTTTGGAATAAAATGAAAGAAAGCGTCACACTTTTTGCTACTCAAGGACTAATAGTCCTCTAGTACCGTAGCCAATTGAAATGCAGGATTTGCATTATTCCACTAGTTCGTGGATACTAATACGTAATAGTCTTTTTGATTACAAAAATCAGCAATATTACACGACGTTTCAAAGTCATCTTGACTTTATTTACAAGTGATACATGTAATAGTCATTTCAAGTTTAAATGAAGTGGTTGTTTATACACTAATTCGTGGGCTGACGTTATAAACAACCACTTCATTTAAACTTGAAATGACCATTACATTTATCGCTTTGAAACTGTGTAATATCACTGATTTTTGTAATCAAAATTAATGAGTTTCAAAAAGTTTTCTCCTTAATAGTCTTTATACTAACGTAAAGTAAAGCAGTTTGATGAGCCATGTATTTATGATTTGTAAGATTGTGTGCATCACTGTTGAGCTGATGGCTCAGTGTGATAAGCTGATTTAACATCGCCAGGTGCTGGAAATACCCTGTAACAAAAAAAAAAAACAAAAAAATCATAAATCAAAGGTAAAAAAAAAAGAAGTAGGGAGTTTAGGAAAAGACTGGGAGACAGAAAAAAAACTGAAAAGGGTTGAGAAAAAGACTGAATATAAAATGGAAAAAAATAAACTCCTTTGAAATTTAAAAGGACAAGCTGGTGAGGGTTATATGGTGGTGGGCCTGAAAGGGGAATGGTTAGGTATTAATGGAACCTGTTAAATCCCTTATTTCACAAGTAACTCTTAAATATTCAGTCTGTTTAACATCAGGTTTTAAACCCTGAAGCAAAGCCAAGTGGTTTTAGACTGAGTGTTTATTGGATGGCTTCAAAAAGCATTCCACAAAAAGTTTAAAAAAAAAATATATATATATATATATACATTGAAGATGTCAGCCTTAAATCCTTACCATCCATAGATGATTTTTGGCCTTGGAAAGCTGGTCTTTCTGGATTTGTCAAATAGGATGTGACTCTTGGAAAGAGCAATGACAAACCAGTCTGTTTGAGGTATTCCTGTAAGGTTTAAACAACCTCTAAAACGTTAAGATCAGTCAAATCCAGTGTGATGAGATTGTGAGAAAAAGGAAAAAGGAGGCAATTACGCAAAAAGCAACCTGCTTACGACAGCATGTCTGTGGAGTCAATAAACTTTCAGACTGTCTCTTTGAAGACATCCCCATTAACCCTACACACATGGGTCATTCCATGCTTGAGAAAGGTGACTAAAGAGAAAGGTGATCCAGAACAAGCATGACCCACATGTGTACCCTTTATTAAAGGCCTGAGAGGGCCTCAATTGATAAGTAAAATCATCTGGCATTAGTTGCACTAAATCTATAGGTGGCCACTGGGAAGGAGATTTCAAGATTAATTATATATATATTGTCTAATTTGGATTGTTATAGCAGATAACAGTTGCACTAAGTAAATTTTTATAGGTATCCATAGTACTGGTATCAGCCACCACTATCATGGCTGCTGTTGTGGTCGTCACCATCAATGCGGCCACCATCATAACCATTATGGTCACGATACATTAAGGTTTAGCAAGACTTGGCAAAGTTCTTTTTGCACTAATCACCAAGCACATTACAGGGCCAATATTGTTAATACATGATATTATTGACCAACAATATTAACATGATTCAACTTTAGTAGGCAGCAGTGAAATGTTGAAATTTGACCCATTTTATACTTATCCATCTTTCAATCAACACAACATCTTTCCATGGTGAAAAATAATAATTAATTTCAAATAACAAGATTTTAAGAGCCTTGCTAGTTTGCACAATAAAATAGAAAATGGTTTGAACCCAGGAGTTACATTCCTCAATGAAATTTTTTTGACCATCTGGGTGAAAGGAGTCCTGCGCACCAGTGGCTCAGTTGGTTGAGCACCGGGCTGTCATGCAGGAGGTCGTGAATTCAACTCCGGCCGGACCAACACTTAGGGTCTTTAAATAACTGAGTAGAAAGTGCTGCCTTTGTAATTACATCTGCAAATGGTTAGACTCTCTAGTGTTCTCGGATAAGGACAATAAATCGTAGGCCCCGTCTCACAACCCTTCAATGTCCATAATCCTGTGGGACGTAAAAGAACCCACACACCTGTCGCAAAGGGTAGGGCATGTAGTTCCTGGTGTTGTGGTCTGTCTTCTGTGCAATATCATGGTTGGGAGGGTAAAAGGGCGCACTTTATTTGGAGCCTCGCTCTGTTGTGCAACCCTCACCACAGACTGTTTCTTTGTTGTGGTGAAAGTGATTAAATAAATAAATAAGTCCTGAGAAGGACTGTTGGTAGTGACTGACATTTCAACAACCTGAGCGGAAGTCATCTTCATTATTTTCAACCATCACCTGACTCTGAAGATGAATTCTGTGGAAGTCACTGCCAACAGTCCTTCTCAGGACTCCTTCTATCCCAAATGAAAAGTTGGAAAAAATTCTAATAAAAATAAGCCCATATACATGAATCTGATACAAACCTTCAGTGTGGGCCTTGGGTCAGGGAGAAAATGCAACATTTCCTTCATTTTCTCAAGAAGTACTTGAGCTGCCAGGAAAAAAATGTTAATTTGGTAAAGTATGAAACAGGAAGGGTGAAAACAAAACAAACTAATGTCTAAAGTAATC
>NC_090881.1:30960654-31005654 GCF_036669935.1 Montipora foliosa
AACCTCTTGGGCATTATATTCCCTATCACTACTTTCACATTAATTTTATTAGCATGTCCTATAACAACCGATAAAATTAATTTTGTTCATAAGACATCTGTGGCATACGTAACTCACCTGTTGGTTTTGATGGGAAAAGGGCCAAAATCCTAACGAGAAGCGGGCACAAACGTCATAAAAACATACTAACACGACTTTCTGACCATGAGTTCTTTATTGAAAGGCCGCTTGGGCTTATGGAAAGTTTACAATATTTGTTTCCAGTCTATCATGATGATATAGTCAGGATTTCACTTAACAGATTGAGCCAGTCTTCTATATATCACAAGCAGAGAGTATTTCATTGTTGCCAACTTGCTAAAGCATTCCAATCATGGAAGTTGTGCATTTGCCTTGATGTTTTGAGGATGAATGTTCAGCTTTGGAAATCGATTTTGGGCTTCTGCCATCCCAAGCATCAGAAAGCACGTAAAGTGCATCTTTCAAAGCGAGAAATTTTACAATGTCCTTTAAGGGGTTATGTCATGTTATTTTACCTGGTGTTTAGGGGAAATCTTTAATTAATCACAAGTTTAAAACTCGAAAATGGTAATGTGGAATTCCTTTACTGATAAAATTTTCATTACATCACAAACAAGATGATTCTGAGCAAACAGTCTTTATTCAGGCGATTTGCCATAAACTTGAAAGACGTCATACCAACTATTTTCAAGATTACCCAAATGTAATCCGTTTCAATCTTGTCCATTTGTGTCCATCCATGCTTCTCTTCCCTTTGGTTGTATTTCTTTTACATTGTTCAGCAGTTTTAAGTGGTTATTGCAATGTTTCATTATACTTTTTGGGCATTTTGGGTGTCATGAAATCACTTCATTTTGTGTGACAGAGCCCCTTTAATGACCTGAATTTAATGTTTTATACACTGTTGAGTAACTCTGCCAATAATCTGACATGTATATTTCTGTCAATACTTTGTATATTAGTATAGGTAATCATACGGTTTCGAGTTCAATTTGGAATTAATTTGCACGAGTGAGTTTTTGAAAAAGCTGAAATTGCACGAGCCGCTTCGGCGAGTGCAATTTCAGCTTTTTCAAAAACTCACAAGTGCAAATTAATTCCAAATTGAACGAGAAAAACCGTATGATTACTTATTAATAATACAAACATGAAAAAATTCGCGTGGAAAAAGTGCCGGAAGATGTTTCTTGAAGCCCTTTTTTTCGCATTCGAGAAAAATTTTTTCAGAGTTTCTGTACAAAATTTTGGTCATTGCCGTTTACATGAGATCATTGGCCTACAACTTTCCCAATGTCTTTCTGCAAATCAAAATCCAGAATTACGATGTGTAATTTGCACTGGTGTTACACTTTTTGCACCGGTGTTACACTTTTTGCACTGGTGTTACACTTGAACTGCACTGCTCTCAGCCAATCAGAATCGAGTAATTTTTTCATGTGTATTATTATTTAATTAATTGAGCCCAGTGTTTCCTTTGGGCTTCCTGGCCATAAGTTATAGACAGACCATATAATTTTGAAAGAGTTTTATACCTTTTGGTTCAAACTTGTTTTGGTACTCCACCTTATGGGCATCATCAACTCTACCCAATGATGTCTAAAATTAAGAAAAACAATGCAGTTATGAAATCTTTCAAGAAAGTCCAGGAGGAAAAAATTAATGTGACATCCAACCTCATTGTAAAAGAGTTTCTTACTGCATATTCTTTCTTGCAAAGTGGCTCCAGCTGTGAGCACAAAGTTAAAATCTCAATGGCTACATCATCTGGAGAAAACTGAACTTTCCAGAGAGGCTCGTGAAGTCGAACTTCAACTAAAATTTGAAAACGACATTAAACAAAAGGGAGAAATTAAAATATGAAAGTTTACATATGCGTTGTCTTTCGTTACGGAACGAAAAATGCACGAACCTTTGAATGAGGGATCATATGTTAGCAGTGCACATAATGGCCCAGGGAACGAAACACGTTCTCCACTCATTTTTGAGCTGGTTTCCGAATATTGGCGGCTATTTCAAGTTTCTCGTTGTAAACAGACGCCTTCCGCCATGACAGCTGCCTCACGGTCATCTGCTGGTTTATGATACACTTTAATACCCCTACTTAAAGTACATACCATCTGCTGACCAAAGAACCGCAGTCATGCCCAAAAATATACCAGTGGAACGAACTAAAGGAAAATTAAATTTCGGAACGATAAGAATAGAAGGTCCCACACCATTGATTGGTCATATCATCCAAGGCAACCGTAGCGACGCTTATTGAAGAATATAAAAACTCTTTATAAGTTGCTTAAAGATGAACTTTGATTTTCCAGTACACTGTCTGGATGTTTTAGATTTAAACAAGTAGAGTGACATAAAATAAATATCAAAAAGTGTCAGTACTTTTTTTACAAATCACAAACGTTTCGGGTGTAGAACCCTTCTTCAGTGTGAAGAAAACCGTTGAAATACGCAATCAGACGGAAGCGCGCAGATGAATGGCGGCTTGCGCGCGCGCATGCATCAAGTCATTTTTAAATAAAGTTGAAATTGATGTTAAGTCCATCAGGCTGTACGTACAGTTCCCAACTGGAAAATTAACTTCATTTCACGTTGCTTCCGTTTTAGATTTGTCTGCGTTGACCATCAACACCATAATCATTACATGCTACAAAAGAAAAATCTTGGGAGAAGATCGTCGATAAGAGATTTGAAACTGCCAAAAATTTAACCAAGCCTTTTAAAATGCAAGAAAACCAATGATAAGTGATAACATATGAGGGCGCAGTTCTGCGCATACAGCTATGTGTAAGCTGGTATTCTGTGTAAGATCTACCTCCTGAGCGGCGGTGCAAGTGGCTAATGAAACGCGAGTTTTAAATCTATGTCAGCGGTGACGCACTGATTGTTGTATTACTTCTTGACATAAAATGCTAATGAACATATGTCGCTCCTTAGTTTGCGTATACTGGTTGCGCTTGTGCTTGCGCCTATGTTGAAAACCAGCTCCAAGACCCAGTGCACACTAACGCGTTTTTGTAAACCTCCCTCCTCTGTTTCTTGAAAATTCATAAAAATTTAAGCCCACACTTGCGTTTTCACAGCGTTTACGACCGTCCACACTAGACTACAAAAAACGGATGAGAAAACATTCGTTTTTTTTTCACCAGGATGTGTGCGACGATAATACTGTCTCTATACTGCGCATGGTCGAGCATAGTCCACGTTTTGTTGTTTTGTTATGTTTGATCGATTTTTTATGAATTTTACGCGCAATTGAAGCTAGGGCGTGGAAAGCCAGCGACGTAAGAGTTTTCGAAAACTTCTATTTTTGACTTCTGTTGTGCGCGGAAAGCGTGAACGTTTTTGGTTCAAATCAATTTATATCAAAGCAGTAAACTAAAAGCTGAGCTGTCATTAAGTTGGTAGCGATCCACTTGATTTGAGGAGCGTAGAACTAGTTCGATACATTTCAGGATTACAGAAGTAAAATTAACCGAAAAGAAAAAAAAATGGCTCTGGGATGGATATCTTTGAATACTTTCTACTCAATCAAGTTTTCCTTCCACAACCTTATACTGTAGGCCCATTGTCAAAGACAAGCATCAATGAATAACCCTTTTTATCTTCTAAACGATTAGATTTAACCTCTTTCCGGTCAAGTCGACAGAAATCTTGAACTGAATGATAAGCAACGCCCTTTTGAGAGTTTGGAATTCTCATTAACTTTGCCAGACTTTTATAATGCCGCTTTTATCTAGCCGCTCTATTCTGATTGGGTTTCTTAGAAAGTAGTGATAGAGAAAACAGTAAGCTCCCCAGTGTTATCAGCAACGGAAATATCTAGCATATATCTAGATGATGTAGGGAAATGAGACCTGAACAGCTTCTCCAATTAGAAAATACCAATCAGGTTAGTAAAAATGTCGCGAGAGGCGTATCACATTTCCGCTCAGTAGCCAAGAAACATCCTCTAATCTTCTGAGACAGAGAATGCACGCACAGGTGCAAGCGTTCGACAAAGATTTCTGAGAAGGAGCAAAATCAGTACTCTGACAGACAAGACTTTCTAATGCTCCGAGGATCTGTTGTCGGCTGGAACGATACAACAAAGTGCAGTTGTTTCTTTTTGTAATTCTTCGGTATGGAAACGTGCTAATAACATAAACTGCCTGAATATTAAAAGAAAGCGTAAGTATGGAGCAAAGGTTGGAAAACAGTTTTCTAATTTAAACTGAAATGACGAACCTACTCATTGATGGACGAGCGAACGACCTTTGGACCCTTTTGCAATGTGAAGGAAAGGCCTAAAAAAATGCAGAATTATTCATGAGAGGTTCAGAGATATCGTGAGCAAGAACACATTAAGGACAAACGGTAAGTTTAGAGTTGATTTTACAATACTCATGAGTGCACTAACGACGTTGAATTTTTCTCAATTTCTGTTGGGGCATTTGGCTCTAACTATACAATTTACTGATTCTAAAATTTCAAAACTTTGTTGCTATGCTAAAACGTTACAAGATGCATGATGAAACTAACCTCTTTCTAGTTTGGGGATGCAGGGATGGCGCAGTGGTGAGAGCACTCGCCTCCCACCAATGTGCCCGGGTTCGATTCCCAGACTCGGCGATTCGGCGTCATCTGTGGGTTGAGTTTGTTGGTTCTCTACTCTGCATCGAGAGGTTTTCCCCGGGTACTCCGGTTTCACCTCTCCTCAAAAACCAACATTTGACTTGATTTGTGTTAATTGTTAATTTCAATTTACAGTGTCCCCGATTAGTGCTTCAGCGCTAGAACGACAAGACACTTAAATAAAATTCCTTTCCTAGAATGTCATTGTTTCTTGAATTTCTTAGAAACTATAGGGGGCACCCAACGAGTAATTTCGGTAAATATCTGTTCGGAAGGGACGTTCTAGCTAGAATTTTCGAATATTCGAACCGAGACTTTCGTAGTGCACTACGACTATAGACATTTTCCTGAACAGATTTGCAAGATATTTGTGAAAAAAGAGAAAAGAGTCTAAAGAGTGCGTAGAATTTTCGAAACCACACTGAATAACGCTAGAATTTTGCTGTTCTGAGTAATAGTTAACAGAGTATGATATTGGAAATAGCATAAAATTTGAAATTGTCCAACTTCTATCTATTTTGCCAGAGTTTGTTTGAGAATCATATTTGAAGCAAACGTCCACTACAATTTTCGGGGGGAAAAAGGACTATTACGCAATGTAAAGTTTGCCAAGATTGCTAGAACTTTAGGACGAGGGAAAAAAACCACCGATAAATTTCTACAGACCTGAAGTTCCCCAAGAACCTCCGAACAGATAAATATTTGGTAGAGCAGCTACAAACTTGCTAAACGAGCTTTTAAAACATTAAGCCCCATTTACACGAGCAATTTTTCCTTGGCAAGTTTACTTGTCAATTTTTATTGCTCGTGTAGATAAGATCAACAAGTTTTCCTTTACAATTTTCCATTGACAAGGTTTCCTTGTTCGTGTAGACGATCAGCAAGTTTCCCTTGACAAGTTTCGGGCACTAAAAATCAATAGTATCCTTGTCACATTTTCCTTGTCGTCCGTCTACACGAGCAAATTTCTGACTTGACAATTTTTCCTTGTCAAGGAAAAGCTAGCACGCGGATTTTCCTTGACAAGGAAAATTTGTCCACTATTCCCCATCTACACGAGCAATTTTTCCTTATGTCTTAGATTTTGTCAGAATTACCTTAAGTGATTTCCATAAAACCCCATTTACACGAGCAATTTTTCCTTGACAAGTTTGCCTTTACAAGTTAAAATTGACAAGTAAACTTGTCAAGGAAAAATTGCTCGTGTAAATGTGGCTTTATG
Source organism: Montipora foliosa (assembly GCF_036669935.1). Lineage (NCBI taxonomy): Eukaryota > Metazoa > Cnidaria > Anthozoa > Scleractinia > Acroporidae > Montipora > Montipora foliosa. Next base: position 30,966,515 of record NC_090881.1, read on the forward strand.
GAAATCACTTTAGGTAATTCTGACAAAATCTAAGACATTTGGTCATTGGGTACCCCTGCCGCTATAAAACTTCGCCAGAAAATACGTTGTTGATTCCAGATTCCTTAGGACGACGCTTACGGCAACGCTAACGCCACAAAACGATAAAAAGAGGATAAATAATCGTGCTGCACGCTGAAAGTGCTCCTCCCAATTTATATTTAGGATACTTCTGTAACATTAGGGAGCTTTAACAACGACAACGGCGACGGGAACGAGAACGTCACAAATTTGCATATTTAGTGGGAAAAACAATAGCTTTTGCACGCTCTGCACGTGCGTTTTTCATTTTTGTCCATTTCTTTGCCGTCGTTAGCAAAACAACAACGTGAAATTGCTAAATTTGAGGTTTTATTCTCTATTTTCGAATTCCCCATAATACACTTTGTTTGCCCCCCAAATTTTGCATAAACCATTGTTTTTAAATGCTGTTGGGAATATGCAGTGTCCCCAAGAGCATTTGAAAAGAATAGTTTATACAAAATTTGGGGGGGGGGGGGGGGAAACAAAGTGTATTATGGGGAATTCGAAAATAGAGAATTGAGGACGTCAGCACTTGAAGATAAATTTTCATTTTCCCCCCTAAACTAAGGGTGACTCATATCGGTTTCATTCTTGAGGGACTGACACACCATCGTCATGTTTAAGAGCTTGGACTAGTCGCGAAGTGATTACAATAACGCCAATAGACCCATATCACTCAATGACCAAACAAAAGATTTTGCCCGTCGAACCTCTCATTCAGTGTGAGGGTGGACGGGCAAAGACAAAGCCTTTATTCCCCACGGACTCCAAAGTGACCGCCGAGTGATTTGGGTGAATTTATGTTTTGAGGTGACGTTCTCGTTGTCGTTCCCATCGTCGTTGCTAAAGCTCCCTATTGTAAGACGTGAACGAGAAGGAGTAACCTCGAAAGACTTAAGATAGTGCAAAGTTATTGTTTAAGGTGACCTTTTCGTGGATGTCGCCGTCGTCGATCCTTATAAAGAGTTTTTAAGAAAGCAACCACGGACGAAGATCTTAAAGTAGGAAGTTTAAACAACGACGACGGCTAAGGCAACGACACCGCCACAAAGGAAGAATATTATTGGCTAAAAAGGGAAAAAATAATAGTGCTCCTAGGGACGGCGGGTGTATTTTGTATTGGGGGGGGGGGGGGGGGGGCAAAAAAGCATGCGCCGGAGAAAAGCGAGGCTGTCGGTGACCCTGGGCGTTTTCCCTTTTACAAAAAATTTCCGGAAATTTCGGTGGAAACTTCCATCGGGTGAAAAACGTGTTCCATTTAACTCAGGTCCGTTTGCCGCCCAGTGATTGCGACTTAACGCGCCAAAATTTTAAAATGTGGCCGTGAATAGCCTGGAAGTGGTAAGACCTTTCAAAAGTTGTAAATGGAACACACATTTCTATCGGAAAGTTTCCAACGGGAAAACAAGACTACCTTTTCAGAAGTTCCGTTTATTCCGGAAATTTTCCAGTGGAACGAACCAAAAACGTATGTTCCAGTTACATCCCAACCGGAATTTCCGGAATTTCTTGGTAAATGGAAAACGTGCCCTGTTTTGATAGAAACCTTTGTGCTTTTCTTGTAAGCTAATTAGAATTACAACAACGTAATTTATATGACAAAAGCAGTGAGGTCTGTACCAATAAAAGTCGCAGCCATTAATAGCCTAAATCACTGAGCAAACAACTGTAAAGTGGCCTATTCATTTCCTATCCTTGCTTTCAAAACTGTTAGCCCTTTTCACGGTTAGAATACAATACAATATAATCTAGAGGGGGACATGGGGATTTGCGGTGTTGCAGTGTTGATGGGTTTTTCAATGCGGTGATGCGCCGAATAATATCTCAATTTGCGGTGTTGCGGTGATCGCAAACCCAACGGTGTGCGATGTTTGTGTTTCGCAAGCTACGGTGTTCGGTGAAATGAAATTATTTGAGGTGCTGTGGTTTCTTGTTTGATCTTTCAAAATACTCTAGAGATCAAAGAAACTGAACGCCGAAGTTTATTGATGTAACAATACTTGTTACTAAGAGGACGCTCCACACTCTGGAAATGTTGTTTTATCGCTTGGCAGCTTTTTGGGTTAACTTCTCAGTAATGTTCATGGAACTTTATACAAACGACCTCTCCGGGTAAGTACAAGAAAGCTAATTTACGGGTATCAACAGTATCGACGCGTAGGCATGCATTGACAAGAGTACATTTTGTTGTGTTTATTTTGTGGAAAATTGTTTAGGTATAAAAGTGTTATGTGAAGTGTAGACGTTAAAATCCTGTAGCTAAAAATAATTGTTGCGGTGACGGTGTTTCGTCGACTTTTCTTGTGGTGATGCGGTGTTCGTTAATTTTTTTTTTGCGGTGTTGCGGTGTTTAGCCCACCCCTCCATGTCACCCTCAATCTAGCATGTATGTGAGGTAATTTCGGGCTATTTTGTAGTTTTAACCCGAAATTGCCTCGCATCCACGTTAGATTACATTGTAATGCAAATGAGAAAAAGTAACCGTGAAAAGGGCTATTATAAGATAGTTCTCCCTTATCGGAACAACGCAAACTTAACTTTACTTAGGGCGCGTTCGATTGACCCTATTCCGGAATAAGAATACGTGGAGTGATGATTAAAACAGTACGTTTGGCGCGTTTCGAAGCAGTAAGGATAACAATAGCATTTTAGCATATATTTGAAAATTTTAATGTGAATCTCCGTAAAAACGAAGGATTTCTAACTTCTATTCCATGTATTCCTATTCCGGATTACGGTCAATCGAACGCGTTCTAAGACTGCTCGTTGCCTTCCAGTTGGGCGCATTGTCGAGAGGGTCTGGAATCTAGTTTGAAGAAACTGCGCGCCGGTCGATGTTGCAGTGAATCACTACAGTACTCGGCTGCAGCTGAAGGTAAATGAATTTCTCTTTACATTGTTTTCGTAGATAGGATTTCATAGTTCTAAAGGTAAACGCAGTATTAGGCCAAGCAGTCTCAGTTGGGCGCCGATGTGTGAGCAATGCGGCCGCTTCACAGGAAATGTTGCTACCAAGTGGCGCACGTGAAAAGCGGACAATGTAGACTTGATGTAGCAAGTAAATTATTACTTGAGAAATTAGTACTTAGTATTTGTATTTATTTCGAAGTATTTTCTGAACTCTTATTGTGAAGAAAATTGTTTGCAATATATTTTCTTGTAATATGTAGGGAAGCTTTAAGGTCATAATAATGCTTTGTCTTGTTTGGTTTGTTAGCTGCAGTTGCGTTACTTTTCAATTCCGTTTCCTTTCTGAAAAAAACAAGACACACAATGGTAAGCGTCGGTTAGTTTTAACACCAGAAATTTTTATGGATTGTAATACTGTACTTTTTTTGCGTTAGCCGCATGTGTCAGTTGGAATTACTTAGCTAGAGATATGGAGGATTCATGTGGTGTTCTACTGCTACAACCTGGACTTATTTAAGGCAGCGATTTCATACAGGCTTTAAAACTCCATGTATACGTTTTCATCAAGAGGAAAAAACTAATACGTTCGATGGTCTCAAAAATGGTAAGGTTGGTTTGCTTTGTTTGTTGTAACTCTCTTAATTATTGTTATTATTATTATTATTATTATTATTATTATTATTATGGGTAATGTAGTCAGAGGGAAGGACATGAGTGTCTTGAAGGAAGCTGACCAAAGAATATCAGTGACTTAACCAAGTGTTTCTTATTAGCCATAAAATACTCAAACCTGTGGGAAAAAACAGAAAATTAAAATGGTGACACACATTCAATAGTTGAATTGAATTTCCTTTGGTTGGGGGGCGGGGGTGGGGGAGACGGAGAGAGGTGGTTTGGGGGGGGGGGCGAAGAGGGAGGGAGGGAGCGTTATTGTTCCGACATTTTTGTGTAAAAAGCTATTGATGCTCCCAACCAAAATAAAAATCATTATCCTGCAGATAATTGATATCAAAACCAATTGAGTTATCCAGTGGAGAGAGATTTATAAGAGCTATGCCTCAATAATGTCATCTTGTGGAGAACTCATGTTTTGGAAATTTGAAAATCCAGAAAGATTTTGATATTTAAATCTAACAAAGAGTCCACACACAGCTTGCACAGTCAAGTAAAGGGATGTTCAAGTCAGACTGTATTACAAAATCTGCTAAGTTTTTTTTCATCATGGCCCCTTGTTAACCAAAGGGTGGATAGCAACAGCCATTGGATAAGCCAAGTTGTTGGTTTTGATATTGCACATATTCACTGAACCAGGGGTGTGTTTTTGTCCACAAGGTCCTAGACCTTCAAAGGGGTGATTGCTGCTTTCCACTACAAAAGCCAAGCTAACAAGCATTCTGTGAAAAGTGATTTATTTGGAGGATAGGTTTATCTATCTTTTAAACATTTTTAAGTAACATTTTCTGGCATTTACAACTTTTGGTAGATTAGTAAGTAGAATTGTGGTTCATGGTCAGCTAATTAGGATTTAAAATAAACAAGTGTCATGAATCCCTGAATAAAATTCTAATGTTCATCTTCTTAGAATGAAGTGACAAGGAGTACTTGAATCTGGATTTGTGATTTTTCATCCTGGTTTCAGTCTCTATCTCTCACTTGCATTAAATACCGTACACAACTTTACAAAAAAAAAACCGTTAATAAAAATCCTTTAAGCTGTTTTGTTCAAAAGTTTTCTGGCCTTGCCTTGAAATTTGGATACCTTGGACTGTGAATAAGGCATCATAAAACACACCTTCATAGAATGAAAGATCCTTTTCGGTAGACAAGCTTTGTAGTCCTTCTTAACCCACCAACTCCTGTGAGTGAGACTTAACAGATTTTTCTCTAACGCCAGATGATTTTACTCATCAACTGGGAGCATCCTAGGGCTCCTGAGGGGGTCAATGGGTTAGGCTATTTAATTATCATTACATTTATGGCAGTCAAAGGATCAGATCCTAAACTGTAACCAATGTCTTGTCTCTTGAAAATTTTTACATTAAAGTCCAGTGAAGCTGAACATTCAAAATCATGGTGCCTGTCTTGATGTCCCCTTATAGACCTTATTCATAAATGGTGGTCACATTTATAATTCTTTTGTCCAGGTGCAAATTAGCCTACCAAGCCTCATTTTAGAGCAAGAAATCTTTTCAATTCACTGTATTGTATCGAGGCTTGGTAGGCTAATTTGCACTTCGACAAAAGAATTATAAATTGACAGCCATTTATGAATAAGGTCTATGACCAAGAATCTTCATGCAAATTACTAGATTGTTAAGGGTGGGGTAAAGATTACAGGGACATCTTTTTGTGATCTTTACATAATGTTACATTAATCTCATCATTGGCTGAAGTTGTAGCTGAGCAGAGAACTAAGAATGTCACATTGAACATGTTAAAAAATGTATAAAAACTAAAAAATTTAAGTGACATACTCAGTGACAACTGTCAGAACTGCATTTTGTATAGTAACTTATGGGGCATTTGATCCTTTGTATGTACAGTGTAAATACGTTGTATTTAGTTTTATTTTACCTTTAATATTTCTGATGGAGTCAATACAGTATGTAATTCTTTTTTTGGGATAGGGTAGCTTGGTGTCCCAATTAGCATGCTACTGATATTTCACCAGCAGCATTGAAGCGAAAATGACCTGACAGTATAATAAAGTTATGGAATATTTTTAAAGTCTCTATAATATTAAAGCCTTACTTTTAACCAAGAACCCTTGTCTTAGCTGAAAGGATGTTCAAAGGGTTTCTAGTGTTTGAGTTTGCGTAATAGAATCATTAAGTGTGACCTAATGAGCTGTAATTTCCTGTCATGCAGTTGATTGTGCTGTTGAAAGTTATTCAGAGTTTTCAATCTGTGGATAATAACATTGATTAAAATTTTTGAATGTAACCGCCAATTAGCACATGTAAATATCCTCATTGACTGGTGAATCTCATTCATGGAAATGCTCATGTTCCTTCCGCAAGAGTTTTTGGACTGCAGCCTATCCCTGTATACCATCCATACAAAAGTCCATATCACCAGTGTAATATTACACTTCCTTTTAAACTTTTTTTGTTTTTTTTTAATGACCCTCTCCCTTCCAGACAAAGGGTCATTTTTCAAAGTGCTGTCCTTTTAAAGCAAACTTCAAGAAAATTATTTGCAATCTCAATCAAGCAGTCTCCATGAATACTGCCTACCAATACTGAGGTATGCAATTAAATCAAATTCCATTTGTTTCAAAACAATCATTGGCATGATATTATCAATTAAACTCAAAGTAATACTAAGTATCTTGATTGGTCACACAGAACTATCTCAGATGAAAATTGTGCATTCTGGCAATTTCATGAACTTAATTTGTTTTGCAGTGCTACATGCCCTACCATGACTACCACACTTTGCCCAGGAATACAAGTTAATTAGTTGGGCTGCAACGATACATTTTCTCACAATACGATACATATCTTGATACAGGTGCCATGATACGATACATATCTCGATAATTCATGACATAAATAATAATGTACATATCCTAAGAACATTGTGTTTTGTCCGTGGGCGCGCGAGACTGTGTCAGCTGATTGGAAGCTATATGAAGCAAGGATGGAACTTTGTTGCCCCTTTGTTTAATAACTAGCTACAAAAGGGCCTATTTTTGCGTGAGGCGTTATTAAAGACAGTGATTTCTGAATGTTGGTGAATAATAATAACATCACGATATGTTGCTTAAATATCGATACTCCTATCGAGGCAAAAAATATCGCAGTGCACTGGTGAATCGTTGCGGCCCTAGTAATTAGATGCAAACTCTTGTTCTTTGGCCATCATAGCCTCATTAAAAGTAAAACACAAACAGCGGTGTATGTTGCCTAAGTCAAGTCTTTGTAAAGTGGGTTGGTTTACCACGTTTATCATCGCTGTTTGTGTTTTATGTTCAATTATATGCAAGCCCAATTTTTTATATCCAACACGAAGTGTTCCTTTAAGTCTAAGCATTTAGTACCTATTTCTAACAAGAAGGTTAGGGTAAAGGTTAGCGTTAGTTTTAGGTGAGGGTAAATGCAGCAGTTTATCCATACTTGAGAAGCAGTATTTTGGGGGAGACTTTGTGACGTTAACTGCCTGTATTCCGAGAAACGAGTGATGTTGAAGTTGGAGAGAAGACCAAGGGGATACTTCGTGACGCTTATTGAAAACAGTGTAAATCTAATTAGGGGCATTTCTGGACATATCTACTGCCAAAAGAAATGGTTAGCCTATCAGCATTTGATTTTCACACCTTCTTACAAGATCTTGCATTTGCAAGTTAAGCCTCGTTCATCCTCTCACCCTTTCACCCCTGAATAGGCCCCCATTGAGGAGTAAAATCGTCTGGCGTTAGACAGAGTAAAATCTATAAGTGTCACTTTTAGGACGGAGAGGGTTAATCATAATTCTTCAGCCCGAGTTTACTTTTAACAAAATTATGTTAGGTAGCCACAGCAAAACAGGTCGTGATATAAATGGCGCTGGCTCATTTTTTTTGTCAAATTAGATTTATGTTTAAAAAAGGCAAACGTATCTACATTTCTTTTTAGCACATCTCTTTTTCACTGAAATTCTACTTAAGTACTAAAGCATTATTACCATTACTGTTATAAACTGTGTGAAAAAGTAAAAAGCCCACAATGTTGCAGCCATGAACGAAATCTCAATTTACATTTGAGATTCCTTGCTCCTTGTCACTTCATTCTTGATAAACAGCAATGATCAAAGGGGAAGCAAGCGAATATTTTGGCCTTAATTTAGGGACTTGTTTGGTCTTGCTAGTAATTTCTTTATTTGATGATTGAAGATGATTTGTTATTTCATAGAGGTATTATCTGTTGTTGTATTTTTAATTTCATCCTATCCGTCAGTGCTGCAAGCTTGGTTTGTTCAGTTGTAGGAACGGTGGTTCATAAATTTGCTCAATGTTTGGTGTGTAATGGAGTTGATTTGAGGTGATTTGTGGTGATCATCACAATGTCCCTAAGATGATTTGAATCTACACACTTAACACACCGGCTTCTTGTGGTTGCACTGCTTCATTGGGATGTTCTAGAAGACTTGATCACCACGTGATCCAAATGGTGTTTAAACCATCTTTTAGACAGCCTAATGTCAGGGATATCAACCCTTGAGATGTATCGAGTTTTAGTACGATTTGATCGCACTTTACGCCCGAAAAGTGTGTAAGTCCTCAACTTACTTCTTGATTAAAACAAGTTAAGAGATTTGTTTGTTTTGTCCGCTCGGTCTGAATACATAGACGAAAGTTGGGTGGTTTAAACAGGTTGTCTAAGGTGTGATGCCGGCAGTTTCAATGGATAGCACTCCGTGTGAAAGATTGCATAAATCGTCAACATGATACGAGACAACTACCAACGTTCCGTCCCAAACTCATAAATAAGTACTAATCTGAAGATAAAGGACAAACACTAGACGTGTTTCACATTAAAGTATTTTCCAGTCCTCCTTCGAGCTTGCAATGTCTTGTACTTTCCTTATTTTCACGATATCTTCTTTCTTTTAATAGCAGACTATAATCCGCAATTCAAATATATACATTTCTTTCAATCATTGAGTCCTTTCACGGGAACAAATGAGCTCAACAAATTGACCTGCTCTCAACTGTGTAGCTTCATTGTTCAGTTGGCAGAGCATTGCATCGGCATAGCAGTGGTCATTGGGTTCGAACCCCGTCACGTCAAAGCCGCCTAAATTTTTCAAGTGTCTATAAAGCGACAATTGCTTAAAATTGTCTGGTTTAAGTGCGAAGGTCACTTTAACATTTCTCCAAATTGTTATTTTTCCCTTGATTCTTTTGATTCATCGTAACATGACTAAACGTTCATTATATGTCCGATTACCTGTTTGTTTTGTAGCTTTTTCGCGCACTTCATGATAGGGAATAGCGTGCAGAAGGTTAAAAAATATAGCTTCATAACAGCGCCGTTTGCACTGGGCAGGGCGCATTGTCTTACCCTCTTTGTATCGAAAACAAAGTTATAGATCAGCTAGGAACCCGTATGTTATTTTCTTATTATCCAATGAAAGCGTGGAGAAAAGCTCTCTAACGCTAAGACATTGACCAATGATATTTCATGGTTTTTGAAACGTCACATTTAAAGAGATCAGTGTTCGATTTCATCAGCCGAAAGCCAATTTACTTGCGCAGTTAAATCACATTGAATGTTTTGTGGTTTGTGCTGTTTGCAAAGTTGTGATAGCTGTGCTGCGCTAGGGCAGCAAAGAAGTTAGTCAGTCCTTTGTATCGTGTATCCATTTTTGGAACGAAGAAAAGTCTTGATGTTGGCTCGGACAGGTGTGCTTTCTTCTTACTTTTTACGTAAATACTGAGCTTAAGAGAACATAGGAACTGCTACGGACGCGCAAGCTCAGGAATGCAATTTTTAGTTGTAAGCTACCGGGAATCATTCGATAACCCATCGTTATATTACGTGTTTAAATGAATAGTCCAAATTCCCTTCAAACCAAACATTGCAATGGCTTGACTTTTCAACCGTCGTCATATTGTCTTCGTATGCCAACTGTTTGCGCAATCTTTGCCTGGTGCCTTTCTGCGCGCCTCGAATTGTTTCATTCTAGATAAGGATTCTAAAGTTGTATCTCTCGTATTACCGCTGAATGTCGGTTTTTCTAGGTTTCTCGTTTGCTAAAAAGTTTAAGGTGACAAAGGTCTTGTTAAAAGTTCGTCTTCCCTTTTTGTTGTTGTGTAGTCATCTGTTGCGTGTAGCGTGCGTCCCTTTTTTCTTTCGACAAGAAAGTTTAAACTTAATTAGGTCAGCGTGCGATTTTCAAACGTGAGTAATATTATCGGCAGTCTTTTTGCCTTCTCGCGCAAGTATTTGAATTTGGCCTGTAGGTGAAAGAATTTTCTAGATGACTCATAAACAAATAACTTTAAGTACTTCGACATAAGCCAAATGAGGAGGAGCCAAGAATTGAGGGAGAATACATATATTGATCAGTTGCACCTCGCGTGAGTTCCTCGCAGTTGACGTGCCTTTCATAGCGTATGACGAAAAGTGCGGCATACTAAGTTATCCTTTTATTGTTTTCCTTTCGATAGCATATGCTACCAAACGTGTTTTTAGAGTAAATCTGACGTAAAGTAGATTAGATTAAATTGGTCAGAATGGCATCACAGTTAATTCATTGACATGTTGTTCAAATTCTTGCACCTATGCAAGTCCTTTTTGGAGCTGTAAAGAGGTATTTGCCAAAATCAATACAAAATGGAAAGATATGTCAGGACCATTTCCCCAATTCTTAGAATCCCTGCTAGCAAACGAAGCCACGAAGCCAAAAATTTATACCACTCCGAGGTTAACTGGCGATTTCTGAATACTGACTAACGCTTTTTGCATTTCGGTGCGTCATAACATTTTACACGAGTCGTTGTCATTACATGCCTTATTTCAATGAAAGATCTTCTTGCCGTCGTGTTATTTGAATTCAGTTTTCAATTTTTTGGTGCCGTCATTATTGATGTGACATTCCTCTTCTACTGTTGGCACAAATACGCAATATAAAAATCCGTCAAGTTAAATTTTAATCAGTTCTTGTAACTTTTTTGTATCCTGGGTTCCCCTCAAGCGGAGCTATCAGTTAGTTATCAAGGGTGAGAAGTATTGTTACATGCAAAACATGATTGATTACCCTTCCTTTTCTTCTTCTTCGTTCGCGAAAAGGAATACGAAGGATTCATCCTTCGCTTTTACGATTGTTGTGAGGGCAAAGAATAATCGGCTGTCAGACTCGAGCAGTTTAAGGCCCCGATACATACCCTTCATTCACGTCATATTTGAGATGGATTTTCTGGCTGCTATCTTTACACTTCATAATTATTAATTTTTCTAATTCACGATTTCTATACATGATTTTCAATTTGATGATTATTTATAATTGTAGATTCTATTCGATTTTTATTTTACATAGTTTAGTTAGGCGTCATTATCATTATGGTACATGCTTCACGGCAGATATGGTAAAGCACGAAATTTTAGTCCTATTATCAGGTGGCAACAAGCAGCCTTAGACTTCAAGATCTCTCCGGAGGATCCTCGCTGATCCCAACAAGACTGTTCTTCGAATTGCTGCCAACTCAACCCAAGTATTAATGATGCTCATTAATCAGTATTGATCATTCTCATTATTGTCATCATCATCTTCATTATTATTATTATTATTATTATTAGTAGTAGTAGTAATAGTATATAACAAAGGGCGTAAATTTCATTTCATTAGGTAGTAAAGTCTATTGATTTGCTCATAGGCCATGTTTTCATCTCTCTGCAGTGAGTCCATTTGGTTGCATGCACGTTCGTAAGGAGATTTAATAACCAAAGACTTCCCTTCTTACATTAGTAAAGAAAAGAAAATACACCGACTACACCTCAATCACTGAACCCTATTTTATTGAATGTTTGGATATAAGTAAAACGCCTCTTCGCTAACTTTCCGGCAGTCCAGTTCCTTGTCATGTGGAAAGCTGTTGATGAAACCAAACAAAACGTCGACCATTAGCTAACTGATTCGACAAGGCTTTAGTCTTTTCGATGCTGTACAGGCATCTGTTTGAAAAAGAAAAACTACAGCAACATAAGGATAACAGAAGGTAAACTGGGTTGAAGACATTTAAGTCGGCAACTTTCTGCAACACCTTTAGGTTTCTTTACCTTATCGCCGCTAACGTCGACGGGTTAAATTCGTCTGCCAGTCCGCTTCATATCCTGTGGAAAATAATCACGAAAGGTGATTACATCATGGTGACTTATTGACCAAAGAGTATACCGACACAATGAAGTGCGTTCACCGAAGCTCAGTGGAAATGATACGAGAGCAAAGACGAAGGCTTAATATCATGTTTTAGACTGAGTAGCGCGGATTGAGAACTCATGTTTTTGAAAGTATTAATATATATTATATCTTTATCCTTTTTAAAGTACATTATATATAACCTCGTCCTTCTACAGTTTGAGGGCTAACAAGGACATAAAAACCCAAATAGATCAAAGCAAAGGATCTGCAGTAAACCACTTACGAGCATTGAACTGGGAGTTTTTAGTGAAGTCTTCAACACCTACCTCCATTTGAGTTGCGCGTTATGTTAAATGTTTCTCCATACCACGACTCGACCGTTATAGTTGTCTTGATAATTCTACCGTTGTTAACGTTGAAACCTGGAGAGGGTTCGATAGTATTACTTTAAAACAATCTTCCTGCTGCAACGTTCCGGAGTGATTGAAACTAACCTCCTTTTACAGGGTTGTAATGTAGTGTAATACCGGGGTTTGAACTGTACAATTTCCTAGCTTCAACTACTTCTTCTTGGGAGCGGAAAGGTTCAGGCGGCTCGTACGGTGAAGCCATCTTTCCTTTGTTGGGATGTACAATTTAAATTGAAGATAAGCTGCTATAACGTAGAGAATTCACAAGGTATCGGATTGTTATCACGCCGCAAAGAAAGGGGGTAATGCCAAAAGTTTGCTTCGCTAAGCTTAATTTTATGCAAATCGATCTTTTGTGACGCACTCAGTTAGCGTTTCACTAAAATTTGAGGGCGGAGCCACATCTTACGAGAAAAGCAATTTCGGTCAGACGAAATGAATGTGTTTGCATAATTTTCAATTGGCGCGCCCCGCGTTTGTCGACAGATTATTAAATCTTGTGAGTAAGGAAGTCAACGTGGTTGCACTGCTTCATTAGGATGTCCTAGAAGAAGACTTGATCACCTCCTGATCCAAATGGTGTTTAAACCATCTTTTAGACAGGCTAATGTCAGGGATATCAACCCTTGAGAACTATCGAGGTTTAGTACGATTTGAAAGCATGTGAAAAGTGTGTTTTGTCCGCTGGGTCTAAATACATTGACGAAAGTTGGGTGGTTTAAACAGGTTGTCTAAGGTGTGATAACGGCAGTTTAAATGGATAGCACTCCGTGTGAAAGATTGCATAAATCGTCAACATGATACGAGACAACTACCAACGTTCCGTCCCAAACTCATAAATAAGTACTAATCTGAAGATAAAGGACAAACACTAGACGTGTTTCACATTAAAGTATTTTCCAGTCTTCCTTCGAGCTTGCAATATCTTGTACTTTCCTTATTTTCACGATATCTTCTTTCTTTTAATAGCAGACTATAATCCGCAATTCAAATATATACATTTCTTTCAATCATTGAGTCCTTTCCCGGGAACAAATGAGCTCAACAAATTGACCTGCTCTCAACTGTGTAGCTTCATTGTTCAGTTGGCAGAGCATTGCATCGGCATAGCAGTGGTCATTGGGTTCGAATCCCGTCACGTCAAAGCCGCCTAAATTTTCAAGTGTCTATAAAGCGACAATTTGCTTAAAATTGTCTGGTTTAAGTGCGAAGGTCACTTTAACATTTCAATAAAATATGTTATTTTTTCCCTTGATTCTTTTGATTCATCGTAACATGACTAAACGTTCATTATATGTCCGATTACCTGTTTGTTTTGTAGCTTTTTCGCGCACTTCATGATAGGGAATAGCGTGCAGAAGGTTAAAAAATATAGCTTCATAACAGCGCCGTTTGCACTGGGCAGGGCGCATTGTCTTACCTTCTTTGTATCGAAAACAAAGTTACAGATCAGCTAGGAACCCGTATGTTATTTTCTTATTATCCAATGAAAGCGTGGAGAAAAGCTCTCTTACGCTAAGTCATTGACCAATGATATTTCATGGTTTTTGAAACGTCACATTTAAAGAGAATAGTGCTCGATTTCATCAACCGAAAGCCAATTTACTTGCGCAGTTAAATCACATTGAATATTTATAGTTTGTGCTGTTTGCAAAGTTGCGATATTTGTGCTTCGCCAGGGAAGCAAAGAAGCGAGTCAGTCCTTTGTATCTTTTATTCATTTTTGGAGTGAAGAACAGACTTGATGATAGCATGGACAGGTGTGCTTTCTTCTTACTTTTTACGTAAATTACTGAACTCCGGATCGAGTGGTGCGGGTTCGGGTCCTGGCCGGGGACATTGTGTTGTGTTCTTGGGAAAGACACTTTACTCTCACGGTGCCTCTCTCCACCCAGGTGTATAAATGGGTACCGGCGTAATGCTGGGGGTAACCCTGCGATGGACTAGCATCCCATCCAGGGGGGGAGTAGAAATACTCCTAGTCGCTTCATGCTACGGAAACAGGAGATAAGCGCCGGCCTGATGGGCCTTCTGGCTCGTAAGCAGTGACTTAACTTTACTGAACTGAAGAGAACATGGGAACTGCTAAGGACGTGCAAGCTCAGGAATGCAATTTCTAGTTGGAAGCTACCGGGAATCATTCGATAACCCATCGTTACATTACGCGTTTAAGGGAATAGTCCAAATTCCCTTCAAACAAAACATTGCAATGGATTGAGTTTTCATGCCAACTGTTTGAGCAATCTTTGCCTGTTGCCTTTCTGGGGGCTTCGAATTGTTTCATTACAAATATGGATTCTAAAGTTGCAACTCTCGTATTACCACTGAATGTCGGTTTTTCTGGGTTTCTCGTTTGCTAAAGAGCGTAAGGTGACAAAGGTCTTGTTAAACGCTCGTCTTCCCTTTTTTGTTGTTGTGTGGTCATCTGTTGCGTGTAACGTGCGTCCCTTTTTTCTTTCGACTAGAAAGTTTAAACTTGTTTCGGTCAGTGTACGATTCTCAAACGTGAGTAAAATTATATGAACTATTTATGCCTTCTCGCTCAAGTGTTAGGATTAGGAATTTGGCCTTTGTAGATTTTGTTTCCTAGCTGACTCATAAACAAAGAACTCTAAATACTTCCACATTAGCCAAAAGAGGAGAAGCCAATAATTGAGAGAGAATACATATGTTTATCATTTGCGACTCGCGTGAGTTCCTCGAATATAACGTGCCTTTTATAAGCATACTAAATTATCATTTTAATTTTATTTTCCTTTCGATAGCATATGCTACCGAACGTGTTTTCAGTGTAAACTTGAGGTAAAGTAGATTAGATCAAATTGGTGAGAATGGATCACAGTTATTTTATTGATATGTTGTTCTTGCACCTGTGCAAGTCGTTTTCGAGCTGTAAAAAACAAAAGAATTCAGCTTAATCTAAGTTACTTGCCCAAATCAACGTAAAATTCAAAGATAACTTTCCGGAAAATTACCTTAATTCTTGAAATGTCAGCTATAGGAAACATAACCACGACAAATTTTGAGAATTCTGACAGAAACTAGCAAATTTGGTACATTAAGGTTTGCATTTTGTTTCGTCTTTAGTTTAGACGTTTAAAGAATTCCTTCTTGGCGTCTTGTTATTTCAATTTTTAATTTTTTTTTGGTGACTTCAATATTAACCTGACATTCAAATCCTGTACTGTTGGATCTTAAGTTAAAAGTTATTGTAACTTATGTTGTGGTTTGTGCTCTCTTTAAACGGAGTGATCAGTTAGTTATAAAGGGTGGCAAGTGTCGTTGCACTGTAACCATCAATCATTACCCTATCTTTTTGACTTTGTTCGTGAAAAACCACACCAAAGGTTCGCCCTCCTTCAGTTCCACGATTGAAGTGAGGATAAGGGCTGCGCATTTCATTTGATGAGGTGGGTCTGTTGATTTGTCGTATAGGCCGTGTTTTAATCTCAATAATGAGTCCATTTAGCCCTATCGTTGTGAGTAGATACACCAACTACGCCTTAATCACTATTTTATTGAATTCTTGAGTATCATTAACAATTATCTTTTCTAATTTTGCCGGGAGTCCAGTTCCTCGTCTAAGAAAACCTGTTGATTCAACAAACAAAATGTCAACCATAAAACAACTGATTGGAAAAAAGCTGTATTCTCTTTTGATGCTATGAAGGCATGCAATTGGAAAAAAAACTGCAATAAAGGGTTAACAGAAGGTAAACTGGGTTTGACATGGAGAAGTTTTAGTCGACAAACTTCTGCAACATTCTTAGGTTTCCTTACCTTATGATCGCGGATGACGTCGAAGGTTTACACTCGTCTACGAGTTTTAAGTATACGTGTACTCTGTGGAGAATAATCGCTAGAGGTGAGGACATCATGGCTATTTATTGATCAAAGAGTATACCGTCTTAGGCACAATTGAATACGTTCACAGAATGATGTAAGAATTTAACAGATCTCTGTGGAAAAGATAGAGGGGCAAAGGTGAAGGTTTAATGTTGCGGTTTGGAGTAGCGCGGATTGAGAAATAAAAAAGTGTGAGCGGATTTAGGCTCTGTCGTTCGAATTCTCGTCAAGGACACAAAAACCCAATAGATCAAAGCAAACGAACTTCAGTAAACCAACGCACGAGCATTGGACTGGGGGTTTTTAGTGAAAAGTATGTAAAACGTACCTCCATAAGAGTCGCGCGTTACGTTGTATATTCGTCCACTCCTGGACTGGACTGTTACAGTCGTCGCAGTCTGCAGAATTCTTCCACCCCTGTTAACTGTGAAACCTGGTGAGGGTTTTATGGTATAACTTTTAAACAATTACTCGAATGAGAAGTTTAGTAGTGATTGGAACTAACCTTTTGTTCTTGGGTTGTAAGTTAGTGTCATGTTTTCTTCAATGCTAACTACTTCGTTGCGTAAGGAAGGCTCACGCCGCTCGATTCCTGTGGCCATATTTTCTTTGTTGTTGTAGAATTTAAATTGCTCCTAAGCGACGCAAAGACTGCTATAAAGTAGACAATTCAACGGGTATGGTTGTATGCTTGCCACATGGAAAAGGGTAATTCCAAATTTTGCTTTGCTAAGCTTAATTTTATGCAAATAGATATTTGCTGCGCGCTCTGGTAGATTTCACTAAAATTCGAGGGCGGAGCTACAACTTAGGAGAAATGCAATTTCAGTCAGAGGTATGGTTCTGGTGCGTTTGCACAAATTTCAATTTGCGCGCCTTGCCTTTGTCGAGAGAATATGAAATTCCGTGAATAAGGAAGTCAACGATTCCTGTAGAGTTTTTATCTGCGTCAGTTATGCTTGCTATATAGGTGCGCCTAATTGCTATCGAAGAACTCAAGTCAATAAAGCGGGACAAGTACACACATGTAGTAAAACGTTTAATTAATCTCAGGTAATATCACAACGGAATTTCACAGTGATAAAGGGATTGAACTGTCTCAAGGAGCTTCTTGCGCTTTTTCCTCAGCTTTCCGGGAAAGATCTTTCGTCATGCTATGTCAAATGCAGGAGAATGTCTTAGTACATAATACCAGAAGCATTAATTGTAGCAAACAGAAGACTGTTAAAACATCTGAAGTGGTCTAATAACACTAGGTAGAGCAATAATCCACCTCGGGGATCTTAAAAAATATTCCTCACCTTGATTCTAGTTGCGTTTTGTTACCCATGTAGACCACGATACAGCCTCGTATTCTGTCGGAGAAGATAATTCAAGTTAAGGAGTTACGTGAAATGATGCAGTTTTTTTTTGCTATCCCAACTGATTTTCATCAACGCGTATGTATAGAAAATCGACATCAATATCGACACGAAATTCAAGATGCATTTTGTGTGTTTGCGGCCCATTCCCAGAGTTTCATACTTTGTTTTTAGTGTTTTATATTCTGTTTCCCTGAAGATACCACCAATTAAACACATCAATCAGTTTATTGGTTCTTACGTCCTCCTTGTCTTCGGACAATTTGGTACGTTGCTCCTGAGGCAGACTTGACAGTTATCAAGGTCGCAATCTCGGTCAGGGTTCCGTTCTCCACTTGGCAATCTAAACACAAATGGGTTCGAGTGTAAGTCCTTCAAAATTTGCAAGCTACACTAGGAGACGCTCAGAGATTGAAACGAACCCTTTTGACGAGGCCTGTATTTGATTGTTACATCCGGATTGAGATGAAAGGTCCCTCCAATATCCACTGTCTCCACAGCTGAAGCATGTGGTTCGTCTCTCGAATAGTGTGTCATCTTACAGTCTTAGATGGTGTGGTTTCAAGAGCGGTAGATTTTGCCTTAATAGCGCAAATATGCTCAGCTTCGCAAGCGTTTAATGCAATTCAGTTGTTTCCTATTGGGTGTCATGATTCTTATTGCGCAAACGCATGCCGGGAAACAAAGGTTCCTGTGATGCGTCACAAGCCTTTGTTAATGGGCCATTTCCGAGTTGCTGTTAGTCTCGGTTTCGAAGTGAGTCTTGGTGCTCAACTATTGTAAGGGAAATGAGTTTGATTTACATAAGAATGCGCAACTCATTTACATTTGAATGGTTGTGCACCAGGACTCGTTTTGAAATTGAGACATGCAGCAACTCGGAAAGGGGCAATTGATTATCATGATTTCTCAGTCCGGTTAGAACATTGATTTTGGAATAAAAGGCATCGTTGAAGTGTGTAGATGAGGTTGTGTCTTTGTATCAATGCCCAGATGCCAATGCCGGCAGAACAGTCAGGGTTAGCCTTCCTTCCCTTTGGGGACTCTGGCATCCGGGTAGTCTCTTCAGAAGATGAAAATGTTACAGTTTGAGTCACTAGTGGCCTTTTTGCTGGTCGATATTTGTTCTTCGAGTAGAGTCTGTGCTTTATCAAGGGTACACACGTTCACGTGAAGGCTTGATTTTCTTTTATTGCCGCAAAAAGAACATTTTCGTATCACATCATTATTTAAAATTTAAATTCACAGTGGAACAAAGTCTTCAAAACAGCGCTAGTTTCTTTCTGTAGTCTGCGTTTAGGCAACCGCCACATATCTGTTGGTTAAAGCAAATTGATCGTTTCATTTTACATATTCAGCCTCTGCAGAATTAGTATTAGGCATATTGTTGCATTTTGATCGGAAGGGAGGTGCAAGCGAACCTTTTGAGATCTCGACTTCGCGATTTCGTTTTGTTATATAATAGCAATGCGCAATGCTACTGGGCAGTCGAGATGTTTGCGTATGTTTACTCGAACATAGGAGAAAAAAAGCTCCTTGTTATTAGTGCTCATTTCGAAAGGGAGCAAATTTAAAGCAATGAACTCACAGATACAACTGTCTTGCTAAAGCAACATAGCTTACGTTTCAGAGCTTTACTTTTCTTCCTTCAAAATAATATTCCTGTCCGTTGGCGTCTATGTCACATTCTTTAAAAGGAAAAAAAATGTTTGTTTTAGAAGTTTGTTATTTAGAAGTACTGTGACAAATGTAACTGGTGACGTTTTTAGTTCCTCTTTTGGAGTAGAACTCGGTTATTTCATATCCCACTGCGACTGTGTTTGATTTGTGCTACTTTGATATTATTTCGTTCTCCTATTCCAGGATAAAAATGTTTATCTCTGTAATGAAGACCTACCTCCATTGTCGTAATATCGTCTGAATTCGATGACATTCGCCTTTGATGTAACAAGTCTAAGTTTTCTGTATCTTCTGCCGTTGCTAGTGTCATCCTTGTTTTCAGACACATAGCCGTTGAAAACTTTAAATTCTAAGGATATGGAAGAAGTTTCACGGAGAAGTTGTCACTTGTTGAATTTTATTTAACACATAAAACGAAGATTTATAAATGCCAACAAACCTCTGTCCGGAGTGTAAAATATAGTTACTTCTGCGGTATCATCTTCGATTCCGATTTGTATAACTTCGCAATATTTAGGGCCATGTGGTTCGTCTAGTTCATTTCCATCACCCATTTTGTCAATTACAGAAAGATTAAGAGCGAGTATGTCAATCAAGTTTGTTTGCGCCAATGTGGTACTTTACTGACCAACGTCTCTCTATCTGTTGGATTATATTGCGATTTTCTTTTGATCTGTATTGTTTTTGGTACTGCGCACTTTCGAAGTTGTGCTTATTCGCGTACCTTTTCAGTATTCACAACTTCCTATTTTTAGTCTCTGTTGTGTGATTGCAAGCTGTTAATTTAAAACCGTCCGAGCAAGTGACACCAAATAAGTGTAATGAGAATTTCTGTTTTGACCTCGTGCCGTTCTTTTCCTCTATACGATCAGTATCACAAACACTCGTCTCGCACTCATCGTATCATGTTCTTGGACTGAATATATCGTGTTCCATTTCTTCAACAAGAGTGCGCACGTCTCCCAAAAAGTTAAGAATGTTATTTCGACCTTTTCAGTGCTGTGAACCTTTAGGTTTGGAAAGATAAGTTTCGTTTTCAGCAAAGCAAACGACGCTACATAGCAACTTTGACATCGTGATCCTTGAGCAACATGGGTGTAACAAGTCCGCATTCTTGTGTAATTTTCTTTAATGATTGATTGATCAGTTTATTTACCCCTCTTGCAGCTACAGCTGAATTACAAGGGAACCAGCAACTATATTATTGATATTTATAAGTACAAAAATTGTTCATCCGTTCAGTCCTGGCAACTACTTTAACACTGCTATTTACAACAGAGCCAGAGCGAAGAGAATACCCATGGTGGGTTTCAGGGGGAATGGGTATTATGTTTGAAAGAAAACCTTTATCTTAGGCTTATTAACAGAGAGCGGGGAATATCTCAACACATTTTATTTTCAATTAAACATTTTATTGCTGAAATAAAGCGAATTGAATACAATCTCAATTCACAGAAAGAAAGTACAATCCAATTATGTTGTTCTTGTATTCCTGCTGCCCCTCATTGTTTACTTCAGTTTTGACCTGTATGTCGGCGCTGCAATGGAAGCCATAGTAATCGTAGTTTTCCCAACTCCACGTTCACTGTAACAAAACTACTAATTGAGTGGTGCGCTTGAACGACAAGGGATTTGTATTAGTAGTGTTGCTATGATGTCTTTCAAGGGACACTGAATTAATAGATGCCCGGCTTTGCACCCGATTAGTCCGTACGATTGAGAAACTGTCAATACTATTTCTTGGCTGTTGTGTTGAGTTTGTAGCAATTTGATTTGCTTGTTTAGTGTGTCAAATTTAATCCTATTATCCTACAGTGTATGTCAGTTAAAATCTCTCCAGTTGTAGGTAACCATGTTCACCAATTTCAAAATCATGATTTTTATCAGTGACCGGTGATTAAGAAGACATGTGTTTGAAGAACAAATCATCAATGCAACTTACCGAACTTATAGTTCAACAGCTCTCTGCTTTACCCAATATCCTTGTGATTCGCACTCAAACTCTACAAAAGTGATAGCGGATATGAAACAAGGTTTTCTGGTTTCTTCAATAAATATAACCGCACTTTACTTTCTCTTACCTCCGTTATTGTAACGGCGGACGAAGAGGATCTTTCCTTTTGAAGTGACTAATTTCAATCGGTGATATCGTCTGCCATAATGTCTTCTTACTTCCTCCTCTGCTAGATACCCGTTGTGAATTTGAAACTCTTAAGATAATGAAACCCCAAGGAATCAGTTACTGATCTCAAATACTTTGTAAAAGTCCAATTGCAAGGAAAAGCCAATCCAGATTTTCTGTTATTAATTTCTACGAACCTTTGTTCGGAGTGTAAAATATGGTCACTTCGGCCGGTTTGCCTTCTTTTCCTATTCTTACTGCCTGACAAATATCCTGTGGCTCGTCAGGCTCAAACGAACTCATTTTGAAATTAAAGGCTGTGCGAAATTCTCGGCAAGTCACTGTGTCTTAAACCGAGTGCCTAGGTTTCGTCTCCTGATTCGCTTGCTTATGCGCAGGTTGCTTCGCGCGCCAGGATCTATGCGTCATAGTCTATTTTTGTAGTGCATTAACCCACTATTCTCAAAGAGAAGGCGACAACGTCCTTGGTGTTGAGTCTAACCTTTGTGTGTGATTGAGTCGGTGAATGCTCGAAGATGTGGCGGAGATACTGCGTTAAAAGGCACATTAAATGTACTCAGGATATATAAAGATGATGATGGTGATGGTGGCAGTTGCAAGGAAGATACAACTATACTCAAAAAGGTTTCCAAATATTTTAAAATGAAATATCAAATTTATTTTCCCACAATTATTGCTCGTTTAACAGTTTTATTTTATTAATTCTCGCCAAGCCATTCCACTTGTGCATTTGTTTCTTCTCTTGCCGATAACCACGAACGGTCCACAACACTCTGAAATAGATGCAATCAAGCTCTTAAAGAAAATGTGGTTGATACACCAACTAACCCCGATTTAATTCTTTTGGTCATGAAAGGAAGTAACCACAAAAAATAAACTGTCTTACATGATTTCGCATATTGGAAATCGAAAATTTATTCAAGTGTTAAGGGAGGAGTATCATTGCAAACTCAAATAAGCAGTCTAAATCTGTTCCTTCGTCCACTTAGGATATATCGATAAAAAAGCAACAAGACCGTAGGAAATCTCTACTTACTTTTAAGTGGCGAATTGTATCACCATTCATCTACGTTTACTCTAGACGCATCCATGGCCAGATTTGGTGGAACTATTGTATATTTATTTTGTTCAAGAGGAAGTCTGCCATCTCGTGTTATTACTATTTTACTTCCATGGGACGCCAAAATGACCAACTTCTCGATGCCATAGTTCGTTTGCTGTTTAAGAAGGCAGCCATTGTCTACGTGGTATTCTGCAAAGAAAAACGCATGTCGGTTTCAGTGTTCTTTCACGCGATGGAACACGTTTTCAGAATCGTTCCTACCTCCTCGCGGTTTGCGGTAGACATTTATGACTCCGTGTGTTGGTACCCATATCTTAAGGATCTCGTAAGTATTTGGCTCCATATTCATGCCTATTATAATTTCTCTAAAGTTGTGCAGAAGCCTTCCTTGGTGTTTAAATGACTGACAATGCAGAAAATGAATATGTTTCTTTCTGTTTTTCTGTTTATATTCCTTAATGATTCATTGAGTGAAGGTAGGCCAATCAGGCTAAAGAAATGACGAATGTTGTCATTTTGGGCAGTACTGAATAAGAAACTCTACCAATAGCATCGTTCAGTGGAGGGAAAGTCCGGATTCTTAAGCACACACACAGTTCTTGATTGTTCTTAGACTTGCGCGTGAAACTAGACTGATTTGCGCAACAGTCTCCTCATTGGATGGCGCGTTTTCTACCCGTAATATTTTATCAAGAAGAGTCTCTTGTTCGCCAATCGATTTTACTGGTAGTTGTTGTGATGTAAAATGATACACTTGCATTTGGTCAGTGGTTTACACTCGACTACATCGCGAACTCACAGACAGTTGTCACAGTGGTTAATGGGCGTAGTCAGTTTACCCCAACAATCGATACCGTGCCATATGAGTATTTTGAAATTGTGTGACACTCCAATGACTTCGTTTGCCGTGTCTCTGTTTTGAACTTTAGTAAACGTGTAACGGCACGTCTTAGTTTAAAGTATTGGTATACCTAAGAGAGATTGGTTTTTCCTAGAAGACAGTCCAGTTTCTCTTTTAACAAGTTCAATATTATATCAACAGAATGTCGCCTTTTGGAGCTATGCGAGTTCCTACCCTGTGCAATGTGCACAAGTTGTAGCAATGTATTCCATTTCTCTTTGCACTGCACAAATAGAACAGTAAGCCTGAACTTTTCCATGCTTTCTTTCATGTTCTTTGCGAACGTGATTTGCTGTTAGAACTTTATTCCGTAATTTTATTTCAAAACTACGAAGCTTATTTCGACGTGTGAGGATTTTAGCCATTAGTATAATAGTGAGGTTAATATTGTGATCGATTTAAATTTGTGTTTGTGGGTGTCTTGAACAGAGTTGTCGAGAACTTTATAAACTGTCAACTTATAGTCTCATATGCATATATTTACAAGATTAACCTTGCGTAAATATGTTTTTCTGCGAAAGGAAGAGCCTTAATTAGTTGACATCTGACTGGTGACATTTTTTTTGCACCGACAAATATCCTGTGTTCTCTAGACTGATAAAATACATCACATAAAATTGCCACTTCGCATTCAATTGGTTATCTCCTAGAATTCACCGACGGATCTTAAGTTAGAACCTTGGTACCCAATGCTGACATTGGTAAGTCAACACATGCAGAAACAGCAATTTGGTTTCTTACCTTTGAAACTGGGGATATATATTTTGTTAAACTGCCTTGTTAGTCTTACATCTCAACATTGGTTCTGTACAAGTTTCAGAAGCGAGAGAGATTCTCGCGTGTGTCTCTCGCAATATCATATGATATTTGTATAACCCTATTAGCATGGTGGCTTTGCATGCCAGCACGCAAATATATTTTGCCCGAGTTTTGTCGTTTAGGTTCGGTCCTTTTACCTATCCAGTATAAAGTCAGAGATTTATGTCGTTTTTGAGATTCCTTGTCCGCGGGATCGTTTGAAACAGACTTATTTTAATCACAATTATCAATGATCAAATTCTCCTAACAGATATCTGTCATCGTAAAATAAGCTGTCATCTGTCTAGAAATCATTGGGTCAGATCCAGACCGGGTTGTTACACTTTGGAATATTTAAAATGAAAACACTATTGTTATTTTCTAATAACGTGTGCTATATATAACAGCGCCTTCTTGTCGATGTTTATTTTTTGCGGTTAAAGAGAAAATTGTGCTGTGTTGGTAGTTTCGAATTAAACAAAGGTAATGCTTTGATGGCATAACAATGTGGAATGCGCTTATGAAGCAAATCGTTTGTTATTGAATCCAATGCCTTATAATTTTACCTTATATGGGCATTCCAAGTTTTCAAAATAACTGAGCAGAATGATGCACGAGTTGATGCAAGGCGTTTAACTTTGACTTTCACGCTTAATTTGGGGATCAGAATCTTTACTGCTTTATATTTTCTAACGTTTCGTGCCAACAGTTGCCTTAATCTGCGTGAAAATGTTTTGCGTCCCATTTCTCGATTGCTCATTGGTGGATGAAAAGTAAAAATAACTTGCACCTTTGCCATGAAATAATAGCACTTCATATATTGTCAATGCAGTCGACAGGACGTCGTGTCTGTAACGAGCTGATTGGTCGATAATGATTCACGCGTCTGCCCTTTGAGGCGGGTATCATCCCTTCAGGCTGTTTACATAATTAGTAGATACTTGCTGCCCTCCCACGTTGCAACTTATGAATTCACTTTTCACGGTTAGGATGGATCCAAATTACGAAGGAAAGAATCTCGAAAAACGCCTAAAACAAGTTGCTATTGCGAGTGCTTACACTCTTACACCACCAACTGCATATGAGCCTGATGAGCCACCGTCGAAGGAAGGTGCTTCGTCTGCTTGTTATCAACTCAATCTCTTAACTGTGGCGGTTCCCTTTTATTGTTTACAAACGAAATCTTGTGTCTTGTTTCTCACAGTTGTAAGTGTTGAAGACAAAGTATTGAGAGTCGAACAGGAAGGTAATGTCTTCAAATATAAAGATACCTAAGGTGAGAAAGGCCGTGTGTTTTAGTCGTTTGTGTGTCTCAGATCATTGCTTAAATATCCTGTTTGTAAAATATTGTCATGCAAACAATGCTTCATTGACTTTTACGTTCAAATTTGCCGCACGAACAATGCCACTTTGACGCATTGACGTTATTGTGGGGTTTCACATCATTGGTACATCGAACTTACAAAACAGCTCATGAAGGTACTGCTTAATGGTTTCTTTTTGGACCTACACAAAACTTTCCGCCATCTTAAATGATGCGAAACGACATCATCTCAAAGCTCTGTTGAATCCAAATGTTAATTTAGAAAACGACTCTCAGTTTAATAAGTGTGCCCTACTCAGTATTTATGAGGCTTACTAAAACGTTTGGGCGAACTCTATCCTTTTGTAGCAAAATACCCTCGCAAATTGCTCATTCATTTGGAGGCTGTTCGTGCCGAGTTTTCTCTTGCCTTTTCACCTGAGTCAACCAGGCAGTTCGACCTCTTACTGCCAATATTTGGTTTCAGCAATCGAAAACTGTTTACTTTATTTTCTTTTAGGAATACTAAGATGTGGATGAAAGACCAACCAATACCCACATACCAAGAACTATAAAGAAAAGCAGATCTGTTTACTCTTCAAGCAGGAATCAACAGCAGACAAAATTGATCACAGATTTGTTATTCTTGGGTCATTTACGAAGAGAATCAGCTTGCATGTTTTCAATTTTTTTCCCTTGTTTTACTCTCTCGTTCATTTTTTTGTTCCATTTTAGTATGTCATCTCAGTTACTTTCTTTAGCCATCAAAAAATCCTAGGAATAAGTTTCCGATAATTAAATGTAAATATTGTGGAAAAAAATATCCAGAATAATAAATTCTAAAGCCAACATTGTCATTTTTTGTTATTGGTACCTCCCTATGTTGGAAAATCCTTCGATACTATCATGAATGTTAGAAAATCATATTTGATACGAACATCTTCATTTGAATCCGCCTTATCATATGTTTTGAATGCCTAAATTTTCGGGGTGTTGTTCAACTCCTTGTGCTTGAATGCATCTAACTCTCTGAACTGTGATAAAAGAAGCTTTTTCTCTCTCTCACTAATGAACCTTGCAATTCATTTATTTCAAAATCCCTGCCTTTTGCAGTTGCAACTAAAGTTGACACGCAGAAATGGCATTTCACTGGGTTCTCTCCACCTGGACTGAGGAGTATCAAGTATTTATGAATCAATGAGTCAATGAGTCATGGTGACTCATGACTCATGACTCATTGACTCGTAAATCATGGGACCTCGTACTCGAGGTGTTTCAACATTTTATTATTAATTTTATTATTATTATTATTATTATTATTTATCATTTTATTTAAAGATTCACCCTAAGGTGGGTGTTAAATGCAATAGGACACTAAGTCCCGTACAAGGTATTCGCACCAACTACTGGCAACCGTTTTTATGATAAAAATATCATACTGGTTGAAAATTGGAATAACCTTTAGTACAAGGCGTCATTCTCATAGCCACGTGGAGTCTGGAACTAGTCTGGCCACATACATTTTAAAACATGAATTCAAGAACACATTTTGGTAAACCGTGGTAGGCTATCATTTTTAGACTGGTGACAATCAGCTTTGAGACCTTTTGAAAATCCTCGAAGATTTGAATTCGGAGAAATCTTGCTTGATTCCTGGAACTGGATCAGTTCGATTATCATAATGTAACGCCACGGCGATTATTTTCTGTAGTGCTGGACGCTTATCATTGAAGATCTTCACTATAAAACTTGTACAATCTCTCGTATCCTCGGGGAGACTCTTGGAATGTAACATTCGTTATGTACAATTTCGTTGTGGTTTGAAGTAGCGTGACACAACACGATAAGCGAAGGTTAACGTAACGACACAACGATAAAAGAACGCGTTTCATGAACGTTTATCAGCTTATTACGAATTCACAAAATGACGAAAGGAGAGGAACTTCATTGAAGTGTCTAGGCTTCTAGCGCTGGAGTACTAATACACCCAATCGGCTAACTAATGTTGTACCCAATTGAAAACCTTTGGGAATAAAACGTTTTGTTCCAGGTATTTGCAGATCATTCAAATGTGAATGCTACGTTATAATGCAAATACAATATACAACGTTGAGTCAGCCGATCAGGTCTATTGGGAACAAACCAGATCAAATATTGGTTTTTGAGGAAGGGGGGAAACCGAAGTACACGGAGAAAAACCTCTCGGAGCAGATTAGAGAACCAACAAACTCAACCCGACGTCGAGTCTGGGAATCGAAATCGGGCAACATTGGTGGGAGGCAAGTGCTCTCTCCACTACGCCAGCCCAGCTTCCAGTTGCTTCATACCTCAATTCGTAGAGCACGGCATCGGTGTCTGAGAGGCCATAAGTTCGAGTACCGTTCAAGCTTGTATTTTTCAGGCTTTTGTTTTGTTAATGCCAAAGTAGTGAGCGTTTATATCTTAACTCATTAAGTCACGTTTAATAGAATATTGAATGAGTTATGGATGTCTTAATATTTTTGGCTGGTAGTGGGGTAATCTTAACCTTATTTCAATTAAATACACATAATCAAGTCCCTTTATGCAAACTATAAATTGAACAAAAAATTAAGCTGTACCTCAGAGATGTGGCTTTGTATCTTTGATGATAGAGCATCGCAAGTATCGATTTGATTTCGGCTAAACCTTTGAATTTTTCCTTTTTTTTTAATGACAATTAGTCGAGGTAAATTCGGGCATCATTTCCTCTTACGATGACAAGATTTACTATTGTTTATAGGGTTTAGGAACGTACTAATTACCTTTACACAACTGCTTGAAAATAGGCTTTGACTACGTGCAAAAGGGGCCTTACGGGGTTGAGAATTATCAAAAGTAAAATTTTGTCAGAACTTTTTGTGTCCGCAATAAAGGGGATAAGCTAAACAACATAGCGGCTCCAGTTGACACTCATTACACACGTATATAATGTTCGACGAAGCAAAGTGGTTGCAGGGAATCTGATTAATAAGGTCGGGGCAACTGCCGACTATGTATGTTTTCAAAAGCGAGATTCTTCAATGTGTGAGAGACAGCAGAATATCCTCGTTTCTGAATAATTCTTCTGGGATTCTGACTCTTGGAACAGGGTCTTCATGACGGAAGCTGGAGAGAAGACGCAAAGCAAAGATAAGGTTTACAAATGGCGGTTAATTACACCTTTACAACTCTTCCAACATTACTCCTTTTTGTAGAAACGAAATGACTTTACAGGCTGTTGATGTTGCTATTTTTAGTCCTCGATGCGCATTGGTCGATTTACCAAAGTCATACCAGTCTCTTACAGCCATTAAAGGGAATGGTTACTAAGTCATTTGACGACATGTGGGAAGCTTTTGGGCAAATTTGTACTTTATGGAGAAAATTTTAGGCCTCCTGGCCATATCCCTGGGAAAGAAATTTACTGTATATGCTGTTGGAAGAGTGAGTATCAAACACCTTTCTTTAAAAGGCAGCAGAATTTATCTGGTAATTTATTGCATCTGTTTTTATACTGCAAACTTAAATTGTACTTATGTTGACCTGATTTGTTGTCGTGTTGGTGATGTAATACACGGCTGCAATTCCTACAAGAGAAGTACACTAAATTAATGGCTCAAAGTAAATGCCTCTATCCACTGGGGAACAACACTAATTTAATAACAGCAATCACCCTGTAAGAAGACATGGATGGGTTTGGAATTTCACTGCAGAGTCCTGCAAATCAATGATCAACCCCATTTTGAACAGACACAGAGTTAAAGAAGCCTCTCAATAAACATCTGAACTATTCCTTATGTGCCTGGGTCTGGTGGATCAGCTGACCCCCTTCATGGTCTTCTAAAAGAAAAAAAAACATTTGGATTTCAAACTTTTTACTTTTATTTAACCCATAGACTCCTGAACCATGCCCCATTGACGAGTAAAATAATAATATTTATTGTCTTGCAATACAGATAGAGTAAAATCTATTAAGTCTTTATTAAGAAACTGGAATCCTACAACTTTTCAGGATCTGCCCTAAACCTTCTGCGCTCGTATTTTTCTCACAGACAAAACAGGGTCAAGTTGGGTCCTGTGAATAGTCATTGGAAAAATACAATAAGAGGTTGTCCTCAAGGGTCCTCATTTGGTCCCCTCTTGTGGAACTCATTTCAAAATGACCTCACTTATATAACTGAGGAGTAAATTTCTATGTATGCAGATGATCATCAAGTTTTTGCCTCTGGTGCATCTGCTAGTATTGTTGAAGGTAGACTGCTGAGTGAAGGTAGCAAAATTATTAAATTGTACAAGGAAAACCTGCTACAAATGAATGTTCAGAAATATCAATCCATGCTACTTTGTTCTGGGACTGAGGCAAATAATAGTGTAAACCTGCATATAGATGGGACTAACATAGAACAATTGAAATCCACCAAATTGTTCGGTGTACTCCTGGACTCTGAACTTAATTTTAGTGAGCATATTAGTTTCGTTTGTAAAAAGGCTAGCCAACAGATAGGAGTTTTAAGACGTCTAAGAAAGCTTATACCCACTCATGCTAAATTACTACTTTACAAAGCTGCCATCTTGCCTCACCTGACCTACTGCAGTACTATCTGGCACTTCTGCAGAGCCTCAGACAAACGTAAAGTTGAAAGATTACAGGAGAGAGCCCTGAAAGTAGTTTTCAACAGTGAATCAGCCTCCTATGACGAGCTGCTGAGTCTGGCTGAACTCCCTTCACTGATCAACAGAAGGCTTCAGGAAATTGCAATCCTCATGTTCAAGGCAAAAAAGAACCTACTCCCAAGTCAAATACAAGAACTTTTTATAGTGAATGCAAACTGTGATAGCCGATAATTATTCTTTAAGAAACTCTGATTTCAAAATGCCTTGTTTTAATACGATTAAATATGGAAAGCATTCGATAAGATACTACAAAAGATAGATACTGAAGATAGTCTGCACAGATTTAAGACTAAAATCAGGAGAACAGACCTGACTGTCATAACTGATGATGGCTGCAGCAATTGTGTATGCTTTGAAATAGTTAACTTTGAGACTCTTATGTCATTAAGGAAAATTTTATTTGTAAAATAGGTTTTAGATTTCTTTTTAGTTTCCCTAGCTTTTACTATTTTCGACATTGTTATCCTAGATTATTTTATTTTTTGTCACCAATTAGTGCTATGCACTAGAGATTCTCGACACGTTAATAAAGTTCATCTTCATCATCATCATCATTATCATCCCCTGGTAGTCGATGGGTTGAGACTGGGCAGCCAGATTTGTAAGTCCCTAATCAGAGAAAACATTCTTGTCGGTTAGCTTTAATGTTCCTGTTTAAAGTGCTACAACTACCAAAAAAACAATTCTTCTTTTTCTTTGGATTTCAAAAGTATGTTAACTATACACTAAGTGACCCAAGTTTTAAGTTCTGATTTTAAAATGACACCTGTTTATTGTAACTGGAATTTTCTTATTTATTGGTCTGCCATTACTAACTTTAAAATTTTGATAGAGCTGGGTTGAGGAAAAAATGACTTCAAAGACTCACTGGTTTTAAGAATGTAACATGTTTGTATGCAGCTGAATTAATATGCAGCATGGGAGTTTCCGGCTTTCAGATTTTTAAACTTGTGTTTTGCATATATGATAAGATGCGTTTACACGCTGAAATTTTAAGCTAGTTAGTAAATGACGTCACTTTTCCCTAGTCCAACGTTCTGAGGTCCATTCAGTCAGTTTTGAATGTGAGTAATGGTGGACCGTGAAATCCAAATCTTTCACTTAAAATAAACAGCCTTGTGATAAAAATCGAAGCTCAAAATTTTGCCATTCAAGTGTTGCGTGAACACTCTTTCAAAATCTGAAGATGATTTTTTGATCATAGTAGCACTTGACACATGTGAACGATGAAGTATGTCTGTTTAGTAAACAATCTTTTATTTATGTTCATGTGAATGATGTCAAAGTGTGTTATTTAACTGAGGAGTGAATGGGTTAAAGCAGTCAAAAGCTATGTCCCATCCATTAACACGCCAGAGAGCTTTAGATTCTAGGATGAGAATGACTACCAGTATGAGATTTTCTCATAGAACAACTGTGAGTGAGCGCAAACCAGCATCATTTTGGACGGGAAAATGTGATACCATCGTCATTTTAGTACGAGGTTTTGCTAAAATGTTTTCGTGTCAACATTGGCATTTTTTGATCAGCAAAAAGGCTCAGTTACTAAGGTTTTAGGGTTAGGGTTTGATCCCTGGGAGTCAATGGGTTAAATTATGAGTATTCTGCGTAGGAATTTTTGCTTCCTTAACAAGCTGGATTCACACACTGTATTTTTAAACTTGTGAGCCAGTGATGCCATCCCTTTTTCAAGTAGTGATAGGAAAAAGGACAACTGAATAATCAGAGTCCTTAGACAGGACTCAAACCTTTGATGGAGGTCCTGCTTATGACTGATTTTTTAGTTGTCCAATCAATAGCAAAGCGTCTGAATAGCGTTTGATGAAGATTACACATGAAGATCACATAGTAAGTAAGTAAATAAGGTAACTTTATTTAGCCAGGGTAGCCCTCTCAGCTACGAGGCTGGTATTCATAGGGGCCCTGGGAAATAAAGGGATTTACAATTTAAAATGGTCGAAAATTATTTACACCCTAAAAACTCCTAAGCTCCTAAGTACAATTTAATTAAATACAATTTAAAAAATTCCAAAATAAAAATTAAGATCTATAAGTATAGTGATCAAAATCTATAAATTTATAGGAAATAAAAATTACGAATAATAATGCTTAATTAGCAAACTAAAAGATGGGGCAATTTTAATATGAGTGGGTAAAAAATTAAAATGAATAGTCCCCGCATACTTAAAGGTTCTCTTTCCCATATTGGTCGTAGGCTTTTGTGGGTGCAGGTCGTTACTTCTTCTAGTTCCATAATCATCGAAAGCCATGTTTCTTATGAAATACTCCGTTAAATACTTCGATACTAAGTTATTTAAACACTTAAAAACTAAAACTACATTTCTGTAGTTTCCTTCTATAGGCTAAACTTAGCCAATTTAGAGAGTGGAAGGCATTCTTTGAAGTTTTTCTTCGAAGTATAATTTGAGCTGCACGATTTTGTAGACGCTGGAGCTCTTTGCAACATCCTTCTGAGATTTCACCCCAAGCAGCATCAGCATAGTCAAATAACGGCTGCATGAGTGAGGTATAGACTTGTTTAGAAGCTTCCAAAGTGAGGCATGCTCGTATCCGAGATAGGAGCCCAAGCCGTTTACTGACTTTGCTACTCACATACTCAATGTGATCTTTCCAAGAGAGTGCTTCGTCCAAAAAGACACCTAGATAAAGTATATAGAAGAACTGAAGCAGGTTGAGCCTTAATCCAACTAGTACTGTAATGTAATCAATTGTTTTGGTTTTCATGGTTTTAAATCTGTTAAATCATTACCAACTGTACTTTGAACAACTCAGTCCAGACAATAACTTCATTGTGATTTTACAACTAGGAGTACCTTCCTGCAATGTGCCGACAGCTTTTCCTCCTTTCTATGTAATTGAGCAGGTGTTATGCTTGCATCAGGAAAAAGAGTCATGACTGTATAATTGTCCCTAGCCTTACCTAGTAGTAAAGCTAGAGCAAGTAATCTTGGCAGACTTGATTGACTTGTAAAAATGATGTAGAATGGCATTAAAAAAAAAAAAGATTTGAGAAAAAATTCCTGAATGATGTATTCAGGTTTTTGCTAAAAAATATTGATGTCACAAAGTATGCCAGTTTAAAGATAAATCATTTAATTGAACATACATTCTGAAATTTGGAGGTTTCAAAGGATCTTCATGTCATGGCCAACTCGTTTCTTTGTATGGCCACCTTTTCAACATTTGCATATCTTAAAGCTATAGACCTCCTTTACACTGAACGAAATGATATAAGAAATGAATCATATATTGAAGTGCGGATATGAAATCAAGTGCAGCTATGCCCCTTGGAGTTATGAACGCAATTTTTGCAATTGCGTAGAGAAGCCTGAAAAATCAGGACTTCAACAGGATTTGAATTCAGACTTCTCTACACAATTGCTAGAATTGCATTCATAACTGTGAGGATCGTAGCTTCACTTGACTCCTTTACATTCTTTTGTATTTATGTTAATTAGACCTACTGCCCTCATTTTAAAACAAATATTCTTTTGAAATGTGCTTGTCATAGCGAGGGTAGAAAGGCTTATTAGCATTAAAACAGAAGAATATTTTATTTGGCCACCAGTATGAAAGATGTCTATCATTAGTGACACCACTCTGTTGTGGCATATTTGTCACGTTATTTGTTTTCAGTACTATGGATTTCCAAGACTTTACAGAAGATTTGCAGAATTCAACAGAAGAGTGACTTCAAACAGACAAACCATTAGAAGGAGACAAGAAATGATGAAGTTTCTGTTTAGAATTCCAAACAAGATTTTTGCCTATTTCAGGTAGGTTTCTATTGAATCTTTGTTTGAAGTTGTCAATATAATTGAAATTGAACTTGTAAACATTATTGCGCCTTCACATTTTGTTCTTTAAGTGATTTTTCAAAATGACAAACATTCCTGGAAAAAATTGTTGATACCTTTCCCATTTTTCCAACTTTTTTACCATGTGTTAAAGATGAAACAACAACAATGATATTAAATGTAAGGAGAAATGTAGACTCGGAAAAATATCTGAGTCCCAGATGGGATCCCATCTAGGACTCGGATATTTTTCCGAGTCTACATTTCTCCTTTTTTACCATGACCTGAAAAGAAGGCCAACTATGTTTGGGGGAAGGATGAGTTGTAATAATAAGTTTTTTTAAAATTATTTTTGATTTTTCAACAGCTTTATTGGGTTTGACTTCCAAAAAAAAAAGAAACACACAACAGTAGCACTTAATACGATAATACGAAGACCCAAAAGGCCCGGTGTGAACGGGAGGCGAGTTCCCATGCGAGGCACTCCCCTATATTAAAAAGTAAATAAATTAATTTTAAAAAAATAAATAATACAATAGCTAACGATGGTAGGGGCAGGCTCTGATCAAGGTCCAGGTACAGGTGTAGTCGGCATCAAAAGAGGTCCTAAGTAAGTGCATAAGATGAGATATAATTAAGTTCATGAAGGATTCCGGAGTGGAGAAATTTGAAGACGCCGACAGTTTACACATGTAGTTCCAGAGTTTAAAAATTCTGTTAAAGTAGGACGTCTGATAGGTGCTTGTTTTCCATATTGTGTCAGAAAAGAGATGTGGTTGTGGGAGATAATAAGAGGTGCGGTTACACGGGTCACTTTTACGTCGGTAATTGACCCTTTTACCGTGGGAAACTGCGTTAAGTGCGTGTGACCGCCATTTCCCAAGGTAAATTTCCTGTGGCAAATTTCCATGGATATGTAAAAAAGATCAGACAAGGCGCCCATGACATTTAATGTGGTAAGTTGGAAGGGTATTTTGATGCCTGAGGCACAAGAGCCAATCACGATGCTGATAAAGTTGTGATTAAATTTCCCGCCAATGAATTGCGTGAGATTCCTTTTTGCCTCGGTAATCTTTGTGATGTTTGACCGCTGGTCAGCAATGTGTACTAAAACCCAACCGCACCTAATGTTCAGCAATTTTGTCCAGGATTGAAGAATAATGTTGTCTTTTGAAACATCCTCTGTCATCCCTAAAACATTGCTTTAATTTTTCGTTTAAGAGTTAAGTTGTGAAAATTTCATCTTTAAAGTTACTGAAAAATTGAAAGTTTCCTTAATTGCTGTGGTTATAATGCCATACAATCTGTGTGTGCCATGACACCAACTGAATTTGAAAATATGCCTTTTCGGTTGTGGTTGTTTTATGATCCGCTGTCCAAAGTGAAACAAGCCAGCAGTATTTCTTTGGCAAGTCAGCACGCTTGTGCAATTTTCCTTCCGTATGTTTTTTCCCCCGAAGTTTCTTACAGAAAAACATCTTTCAAGAGAGCATTTGCCCTTTGACAGAGTGCTTAGGAAGGGGTAACATTCGAAGTGTCAGCTTTCTCATTTCTTTACGGTGGTCAATTTGCCATATCAATGCATTTGATAAACCCATTTCTTTGATTTTATTGGGCAAGAATTCCAGTTATGACACCCATCATACCCTGTTGACAATGCAAGATGAAG
Organism: Montipora foliosa; assembly: GCF_036669935.1. Lineage (NCBI taxonomy): Eukaryota > Metazoa > Cnidaria > Anthozoa > Scleractinia > Acroporidae > Montipora > Montipora foliosa. The sequence goes on from NC_090881.1 coordinate 31,001,998, forward strand.
TGGAGTCCAAGCAAAAACTGTTATTTCTTCTTAACTGAAAGTTAGCATTTTTTTTCCTCTACAGAAGAACAAAGAGTATGAGATGACAAAACATAATGCGACAGTTGGATTTTACAAAATTAATAGCAGTGTGTATTGAACATTGAAAATGGTTATGACATCAGTGGAAATTTTTTAGACAAATACTGTACATTGTTGAGAAGAGTGTTCTGTTGTGACAAAATGCTCTTTGTGTTTTAATAATTAATACAACAAAATATGCATGAAAATTAATGGTAGAGTGGATAGAGTAGATTTCCTTGAAGAAAACTAAAGTGCAAAGAACTGCTCATGATGAAGAGTCAGGACTACCTTATACCCCATTCATCCCAACAAAACATGTTTAATTAACCTGGGTTTTGCAAAATGAAAATCAGTCACAGAAAAATGTAGGACTGGCTTTTACATGAGATTCAAGTGAGTTTCAATACATGCTTTGATCTGTGCGAAATTTGTAATGGACAAAATTCAGTATTCATGATTTTAAAAGAAAACACTCTCAAACCATGATTAACTAAACATCTTCACAACATGGTTAAGATTTGGTGTGAACGGGGCATAAGGTAATACATAAAAAAATACCTATAGGTTTTATCAGGAGTCAATCAATGAATAGCACAAACTGTGGTTCAAACTACTGAAATCAGATTAGCTGAAAATTCCTAAGGGAACTTAGACCATCAAATGAACATTTAAATGTGGTGATTTAACCCTTTAAGTTCTGAGGGCGGCCTCATTTACAAGTAAAATGTCTAGCATTAGACAGAGTAAAATCTGAAAGTGGCATAATGTGTGATTTGGCAGGGTGGGTGGGGGGGGGGGGGGTACTCACATGAAAGGGTGGGGATGCTCGTTGTCTTGTTTTCGGTGTAAATTTTGGATTTGGTGACAGTTACGGTGTTCTGGGGAAAATGCCATGATATGTAGCCGTGAAGGTCTCACTTACGGTTTCACACGAAAAAATATAAATATGGTATCTTTAATATGTTTTAAATCTGGTCACTTTTAGGGGTTTAAATCAAAATTTCTGATGAGCATCCCCACCCCTTCATATGGATAATTTGACTCTAATATTGAAAACAGCATTTTTGAAATACAATGCAATACAATTCAATACAATACAATAAGACATGAGAAAATTGTGATAAGTTAGTTAATAATTATCATTCCATTCCATGCCTGATGTCACTGTGGGCATGAATCACTAAATCCAGATCGGATTGGAATGTGAAAGTTTAAGGGTTTTTGTGACAAGGACAACTTTAGCATACATGTAGACAAAAAAACCCTCTTGCAGCTGCAAAGAACTGCTTTCAGATTGTGTGCATTTCTTGGAGTATAACCAAGTTCACATTTAAGTGCTCCTACCCCTGTACCTTCCCACATCATGCTTTTTTGTGGATTTGTTGTTCTGTTTCCTCATTTCATATGGAGTTTTCCCTCTCACTTTATAAAAAAACAAGATTCCATCTGTCAAGTGGTAGTCTATTCAGCAAATTCCCTCATTTCCAGTGGAATCTCTTTGTCGGAAAGAATTCACTCTAAGGAAGGCCAAGTGGTGTAAACGTTCAAGTTTTTTCATGGGGCTCGATTTTCCTTATCAACTGGTTTAGTTGTATATAAACTGTACATTTATTTGTATTTATTTGATAACGAATTGAGCTCCGTGGATAATGTCCACCATTGATTAGCTTTTGAGAAACACTTCTGTATTGTCAACAAAGGAAAACGAACTTTTGAAAAAACCATGCTCTAAATCATAACTTAAATACTAAAATGACCTGTAAATTCTTTAAACTGAATAAAATGTAGTGCATCGGTAGACGTTTCGCAGTGATAGTATTTAGCACGTGACCGATGTTATACGCCATGTGATCTAGCCTGAGGGTCATGGGTTCACACTGAGCTACAAGGTCAGACGGGAGCCGGCCGTGAAGCACTTATATTTCAACGGACTTAACCGATTAGAGTGTAATGTGAAGTGCTAGCTTTCTACCCCTCATGGACCATGTGAGCGTCAGCCCTACTAATGGAAATCGGCCCACACAAGGACAGAGAAAAACTCTGACCAGGGTGGGAATTGAACCCACGACCCTCGGGATAGATCACCGCTGCTCAACAAAGAATAAAAAACTGCATGAAATTGAGCACTGCTATAAAAGGGGCTGTAGTTTCTTGTTCATTTCATTCCACTAAGGTTTTGGTCAATTTCTCAGTTTGAAGAACCTAATGATATGTATCCTCAACAAAGAATTGAAAACGCCAACAATATCTGCCAATCACATTGCTGCGATTTCGATCCGTCCTGAAATCGAGTACTGCTATAAAAATGGGAGGAGCTCTTGACGAATTTAACACCATTCAATATGAGGTCAGTCCACTGAAATTGGGTTACTGGAACTAAGCTGAACTTAAACTGAAAACACTTACTAATTAAAATACCTATTACGCCTGTTTTTATTTATTCACAAAATTTATCAGAGCTGCTGTTGTAATAAAGTGGCGTTCAAAGGTCAAAAGTGGGGAACACGACAACATTGCAGTCATTTTCCTAAAATATGCTCGTTAGTTTCCGGGGTCAAATCATAAGTTGTTCACATGACTCAATCGACTGAGAATTTGCTGTTTTAATGAAGTTATTTAGTTCCCTCCAAGAGCTGCTAAAGGCAAAAGCAACTCAAAAGAAATCACAGTTATTTTACCTCTGTTAAGTAAAAATATTATGAGACAAAATAGGAAATATTATGTGGAGATATCGTAATACGTTACAAACTGCTTTAAAATTTCCTCAGAAGGAAGCTCTGAGAATGTACATACATTGGCAGTTAATTTTACAAATAATCGTCTTTCGCGGCTCATGATACACCGCCTCCAAGGGGCGTAGCCTTGTTGCTTGCGCTTTGTTAAAGCCAATTTCGACTTTACAAGCTAAGTGGGCTGGTTTTAAACATACCAAAGCTGGATCATACAAAAACTGAGCTGTATCTCATGTGAAGTATCGGAAATGATCAATATTGATGAATTTGCCTTCAGGGATTTCGGCAATCGTGACCTGTGAAGATCTCTCAGTCACGTCGTGAATTTCGGCATGGAAGATTTACAAATTGATGTACTTCTGAAATGCGGACGTTTTCATTTGATGCTTAGTCGTGTAGATTGTACAGACTACCCTTACCTTCAGCGCTGAGGTTGGATGGTAGGGAAAGAGCAAAAAAATGCGTTTTTCCCACGCAGTTGTTTTCGTTTTCCCGACTATCTGGGAGCCTGGAACAGGCTAATTTTGATACAAACCTTTGTGCTTTTCTAATGTTACAGCTGTTATTACCAGTCGCACGCGCCCCTAAGGACATTTTTTTCGTTTTTCGAAACTTAATTTTGGTGGACGTCAATCAAATGCACTCGACTGTCGCCAAGTGAACAGGTCTATTGTCATGGAAACATTTGACTCACGTGCACCCAATATTTAGGGTGTGTTCGATTGACCCTGTTCCTGAATAAGAATACGTGGAGTGATGATTTGATAACGGTACGTTTGGAGTTTTGAAGCAACAAGGATAATAAATGTATGATTATAAAAGCATTTTAGCAGTTGTTTGATAATTTTAATGTGGATCTCCG